>NW_026863631.1:0-129676 GCF_026571515.1 Ruditapes philippinarum
AAGTTCTTTCACTAGGAACCCAGTGATTGTGTTGTTTATTACAAAATGCGATATTTTTCCCGATGATTATATTTTGGTTACATAATTGTTTATTATAAAAATGAATATCCTCCTAATAGAGTTCAAAAAAAAAAACCTTTTCAGGTATATATTTTCGATTTTTGTTTTTAAAGAGATCATTTATCTTTCAAAGACTTCAATCCCTATTATTAATTTTTTCATAGTAATAAATTTGATTGTAATTATTAATGCTGTTTTATTATCGACTTGTTGCTTGTTTATTCTAAACTAATGTACTTTTCTCCTAAATTCGCGCAAAATACATGTACACTTACAAAGTTGAAAACTTCGTCATTATTTATAATGAAATAATTAACACAAGTGTTACAATTTGAAACGAAAACTTCAAAACACTGACAGAAAACGTATTATGTTGGTTCTTATTTTGTTGACGTAATAATTGAAGTCAGAAAGTCAGATATTAAGTTTACATCACGTTTACTACGAGTTGAGTGTTTTATTAGCTTACTTGTTTTCGTTCGCGAAATTAAAACAGTTCAACAAAAATGTCTTGCTGTTATGTATTCAATAACAAAGACACATTTATTACTATGCATTGATGTTGTAGTATTTATTACCAATTTGAAATAAGAATTAAGTCCTTGTGAAAACGTTCGTGTGACAAGCGAAATATGCCGATTAATTAATTGTCTTTGCATTCATTGTTACACTCCTAGAGGTATTCAACAAGTAATAATAGGAAATGCCAGTCAACTTAAAAAAAAATGATTTGATACTGTTTTTTGTTCTGCCAGCGGGCAAGAGGTATCTGTGGCCGCGTGGCTACGGCTGCTGATTTTTTCTAATTACATGTCCCTTTCCACAATGGATGGTAGGATGTTCTCAAGCTAGCCCTTAGAGCGTCGGGGGTTAATATATGTGCCCAACCAGGCATTACTCAATGTTCAACACTTCAAAGTGCTGGTATTAATGTTTCCGTAAGACCAGAATAATATAGCTTAACACTTAAGTGAAGTACTGAGTCACTTTACAGCTGCCATACGACACTTGACACCTGCTATTATGAAGCCTCGGAAACATTAATCACACAAAAATGGCATCAAAATTGCAGACGATTTAATTAAATCTGTACATTAGGGACAAAAAGTGCAACATCCCTCACGCCCCCAAACACCTAGTCAGGAAATCAGTCACATACTTTGATAATCAGTCTTCCGCTTGAACTTCTATGGCAAATCTACCTATCTCTGTCTGTTGGAGGTGAATCTTCCCGGCTATAGAAGCCCATATTATTACATCAGTCCTCTGAGTATTTAAAAGCCCTTTTAAAACCCTACAATTTCCTGAACTTTTAATATAGAAACTAGCAACCATGATTGTTTGCATTTAAGACCCATGAAACAATTTAAGCGAGGTAGCAAGGCAAAAACCTGCAACTTTATTAATTTGTTAACACTTGGCTTTTATGAGTTTTAGCAAATAGGTTGAAGCATGAAAAGCATTTACGTGACGCCATGCAATATTTTGTTTTAATGGCATTTTGTTGTCTCACATTAGACTCTACATAAGAAACATTGCTTAATATGTTTCTCAACTGAATGGAAATAATTTTATTTGACGAACAGTCAGTCAATGCTGAAAATTAAATTTGATTACCAAGTATTCTTTTCATTCGTTTGTATCGGGGTAAGGCTGGTATTTGATTATACATGTAACTGTTATTTGGGGAAAACATATAACAGATAACAAAGATCAACAAGGCAAAGACCACTTTCCCAGGATGCAGCCCCGACACACTCACAACAGAAAGGCACCAAGTCAGCACGGAACCAAAATCGGAAGAGGACACAAGGGTGAAGAAAAATGAGGCGAGGTACATGTAATAAGTGAGACGATTAAAACTAAAAGGGAGCCAATACCGGAACTAAAGGAACTAGCGGGTGAAAAGGAAACAAAATGGGGGGGGGGGGGCAGGGAACAAAATGGAATAAGGGGGGTTGGTTGAAAATAAAATACTTATTGTAAACGACCAGTTAACAACATAAGACGTCACCAAACATGCAGACATGTAAACATAATTACACACATTTGAAACACGTAAAGGAACACAATTCAAGCTTTAATGTATTAAAAATTCTGAAAGATGTGACGGGATTTTACTCACAGTGCTTACGGACAGACTACTTGGTGAAAGATACTCCTTTTATTATTAATGTCACGTGCAGGCTATTGATTACCTTTACAAAATGACATTGTCAAATGTTAATCTATGAAACTGAGATAAATGAAACTAGAACTATCACTAAATGTGATTAATACCCCCACAAGACTGCTTCGGAAATGAGGATGTTACTAGTAACAGAATACATTGTAAAAGAATTGAAATAAAGAGTTATGGTTGTGGGCAATTAAAGATAGTTGTGGTTCTTCTATGTTGCATTTCCTTTCAATGTGGTTGGCCATTGATAAAGTTTTATTGAATTACTCTGTAATAAGTCAAGAAAGACAAAGAAAAGGAACAAAGCAATAACTCTATAAATACTGAAGATGGAGTTATAGTTCTTGTGCACTGCACTTCCTCTTATTGTGCTTGACCATTGTAGAAAATGAAAAGCATCGAAACACTAGGTTTTGTACGAGGGGCGTGGCGTTCATTCTTTAGGCATAAATAAAAACACCTTGCCTTTCGTCACCATATGAAACATGAAAAAAGTAATCAGATGTACCAGCAACTGAATATAACTTTCCTATCGTTATGCTTTTCCTTGTCTACACAAACAAAAAATGAGCCAATCAAAGAGCATGCTACTCTTTTTATATCCCTGAGAGATAGTGCGGAAACTAGAGTGTGGGTAACTTATACCTACTCTCCAGCATATATGGGCATACGCATCAGGCAACGGACATATTTAGGGACTTTACAGCTTTACACTGTCGCGCTCTCTGGCGTGTTTTTTCCCATAAATGGCAGCCAAATGTAAACGTGCCACACATTAGGAATATCTCTACAATGTAAAGTTACTTAATATACTTAATATAATTATTCAGAAGTCAAAATTGAAATAAAGGACATTTATGACGGCAAAGAAATGTTGTGTTTTGTGCGCATTCGATTGCCATTTTTACGTTATATAATTAGTTAAAAGATTTTTGACAGTTATATGGCCCTATATAAACGGTTATTTGGAGATATAACCCGAACCGCTAGGCGAGGATTATATTGCAAACAAACCGTTTTTATTACGACCATATAACCTGTCAGGAATATTTAATAACGGATTTTAATACCACAACATTTCTGTTTTTGAGAAAAAAGTGAGATTTCTAAAATAATTTACAGCAGCAGTGTAAATTATATTTACGTCACGATTGTCAATTACAAATGTCTAGTATTATAATAAACACATGACTTTACATTCCATTCAATTCTGATTATTAATACGAACGCCTGGAGTGATGCTAACTCAACCATGTCACGTTGACATGTGTTCTTGACACGATATTGTTCCAAAGAAAACAAGACTATTAGAAAAATTACTATAAAAATTACTGCAAACATAACATTTTCACTCGTTACTAATTTTTATGATAATGAAATAAATGCTTTACGGGTAATAAAATTATAAACAACATTTCTCATGTTTCAACTCTTAACGAGAAAGCGATTAACGGAAGTATTTTATGACCTATATTTACCTGGTGAGCAGGAAGGAGAAGAAAAAAAACTATTACTTCTCAAATCAAATGCCAGGTTGTTAAGAAAAATATGAACGCGTACAAATGGATTTGTTTTTACATCATACTGTCGAGATTACTAAAGATAAAATTGCTAAATAATTCAGGTTAATTCTAGAAAATTATTTATTGTGTAAAAGAAAGTACGTTTTAAATGCAAATTGATACATGTTTACATGCTGTTTTATGCTGTTTTTTTTCTTTTATGCAATGATTGTATAAAGTTATTTTGAATTCCAACCAGTAGTTTTCAAGTCATGCTCTGGACAAGGAAAAGTAACAAAGGGCAGTAACTCTGTAATAAGTCAAGAGGGAGTTATGGCTCTTGTGCACTGCACTTCTTTTTAATGTCCTTGACAACTGTATGAAGTTGTATTGAATTCCAAACAGTAGTTTTCAAGTTATGCTCGAGACAAGGAAAAGTAACAAAGGGCAATAACTCTGTAATTAGTCAAGATGGGAGTTATGGTTCTTGTGCACAGCACTTTCTCTCAATGTGCTTGACCATTGCATGAAGTTATATTGAATTCCAACCATTAGTCTTCAAGTTATGCGTCGGACAAAAAAGCAATGAAAAAGTAACAAAGGGCAATAACTCTGTTATAAGTCAAGATGGAGTTAAGGTTCTTGTGCACTGCACTTACCCTTATTGTGCTTGACCATTGTATAAAGTTATTTTGAATTCCAACCAGTAGTTTTCAAGTCATGCTCTGGACAAGGAAAAGTAACAAAGGGCAGTAACTCTGTAATAGGTCAAGAGGGAGTTATGGTTCTTGTGCACTGCACTTCCTCTCAATGTGCTTGACCATTGTATGTAGTTATATTGAATTCCAACCATTAGTCTTCAAGTTATGCTCCGGACAAGGAAAATGCAACGGACGTCTGGAACGACCGACCGACAGACCAACCGACCGACCAACCGACCGACCACCGAGTGACTCCTATATACCCACCCCCAAACTTCGTTTTTGGGGGTATAATGACTTTTTTCCTACATATTTTAATTGTATTTTGTTGTCAGGTAACATTAAATTTAATGATAATCGTCATATACTCTTCATATTCATGCACGTCCCCTCATTATATTTGCCTCACTGTAGTAAATTTTAACGTTATTTACAATAATTCACAATTATGTACCATTATTAGCCCGCCTTTTCTTTTAATAGAAAATAGAGGTATTGTCATAATCACTTCGGCGTTGCCTTTGCCGCTGCTGTTGCCGTCCGCAAACTTGTACCTTGATAATTACTTTTAAAGTTCTAGGTGTATTGTCTTCATACTTGGCCATAACAAGACTACGGACACGGCCTTTTAGTAAATTAGAATAACCTTGACCTTAATTCTTAAATGGCCTTTATCTTAAGTCATATGCCTACATTTTGCTTGTTTTTTGTTTGTTTGATTTTTTTGCTGATTTTTTCTATTAGTGGGTATAACTTTGTTATTTCTGAATCGATTGTCTCCAAACTTGAACCAAAAAAACCTTCAAGTGAATAAGACATTCAGTCATAAATGCCAATGACATTGAAAGTAAAATCGTTGAAATCATGTTTTTTACTTGCTGCAGCTGATTATAACTTTGTTATTATTGAATGTTTTGCTTAAATATTATTAAAAGACCTTCATGTATATCAAACTAAAACCAATCTTTTATTGGTTGAGGTATAATAACTGCAGTGATCGTTTATCCCTTCGTGATCGTAAAAGACGACTAAATTTGTTTGAATAACTGGATTCTATGCATCTCTTAGGTCCAGCAGGTATTTGCCTTGAATTTTGTAACACCGAGGCTATTATCTTTCCATAACGTTATAAAAGATCACATACTAATAAATAACTAGTAAAGCTTTTATCTTGGTATTCACAAATCTCATTTAACAACCTTACTATTACTCAGCAAATGACAAAATTAGCACTTTATTGAGTTCAACAATCGTTTATTTTTACAGTCACATTTACTTCAATGTGACCAATTACATGTGTTCATGAAACATTATGTCATTTAGCTGACATATCTGTCGTTCTATCATCAAAATGAAAAGCATCGAAACACTAGGTTTTGTACGAGGGGCGTGGCGTTCATTCTTTAGGCATAAATAAAAACACCTTGCCTTTCGTCACCATATGAAACATGAAAAAAGTAATCAGATGTACCAGCAACTGAATATAACTTTCCTATCGTTATGCTTTTCCTTGTCTACACAAACAAAAAATGAGCCAATCAAAGAGCATGCTACTCTTTTTATATCCCTGAGAGATAGTGCGGAAACTAGAGTGTGGGTAACTTATACCTACTCTCCAGCATATATGGGCATACGCATCAGGCAACGGACATATTTAGGGACTTTACAGCTTTACACTGTCGCGCTCTCTGGCGTGTTTTTTTCCCATAAATGGCAGCCAAATGTAACGTGCCACACATTAGGAATATCTTACAATGTAAAGTTACTTAATATACTTAATATAATATTCAGAAGTCAAAATTGAAATAAAGGACATTTATGACGGCAAAGAAATGTTTGTGTTTTGTGCGCATCGATTTGCCATTTTTACGTTATATAATTAGTTATAAAGATTTTTGACAGGTTATATGGCCCTATATAAACGGTTATTTGGAGATATAACCCGAACCGCTAGGCGAGGATTATATTGCAAACAACCGTTTTTATACGACCATATAACCTGTCAGGAATATTAATAACGGATTTATAATACCACAACATTTCTGTTTTTGAGAAAAAAGTGAGATTTCTAAAATAATTTACAGCAGCAGTGTAAATAAAGTATATTTACGTCACGATTGTCAAAGGCGACGTTACAAATGTCTAGTATTATAATAAACACATGACTTTACATTCCATTCAATTCTGATTATTAATACGAACGCCTGGAGTGATGCTAACTCAACCATGTCACGTTGACATGTGTTCTTGACACGATATTGTTCCAAAGAAAACAAGACTATTAGAAAAATTACTATAAAAATTACTGCAAACATAACATTTTCACTCGTTACTAATTTTTATGATAATGAAATAAATGCTTTACGGGTAATAAAATTATAAACAACATTTCTCATGTTTCAACTCTTAACGAGAAAGCGATTAACGGAAGTATTTTTATGACCTATATTTACCTGGTGAGCAGGAAGGAGAAGAAAAAAACTATTACTTCTCAAATCAAATGCCAGGTTGTTAAGAAAAATATGAACGCGTACAAATGGATTTGTTTTTACATCATACTGTCGAGATTACTAAAGATAAAATTGCTAAATAATTCAGGTTAATTCTAGAAAATTATTTATTGTGTAAAAGAAAGTACGTTTTAAATGCAAATTGATACATGTTTACATGCTGTTTTATGCTGTTTTTTTTCTTTTATGCAATGATTAACATTTCATTTGTTTTTTATTATTGATAATTATTGTGAAAGTTCTCTTTTTTATTTATACGGAAACGTCCTGGTTCCAATATATATTTTTCTGTAAAAGAAGATAACTCCTTTGTAAGAGATACAAAAAGGCTTTATTAGGAGTTTTTAACTCCTACAAAGGACTTCATATCTTCTAGCAAATATGTTTGTGCACATAGACGTCTTTTTGTCTAAATATGTATGTATACGATTGGATTTGGTACGATCAGATTTTTCTACAATTTAAAGGTTAAAATTATTGTTTACATTTATCTTGTTGACAAATATGAAAAACAGACATGTGTGGGGGTATTTATTGTTTTCAAATGTCAGTTTCCTTACAGAAACCGAGTAAAAGTTACTTCCCCCTAACCTAACAAACACTATATGTAGTTGATGATTGCTATAAGCATGAAACTTTCCAAAAATGATTAATATATAATACATTGATTCCTCTATCGTTTATTCATTCTTGCTCTGGTTTACCATAGAGCACTGTGTCTGTAGTTCTTGCTACGACTCGTTTTTGTCACTTTAAAGGTTACATGTTTTTGACAGCTCTTTCATTTTTGATTTTCCTTTTTTTCTTTGTTGCTGACGGCATTTACCTCGCAGATACTTGTAATTGCTCATATAAATCTGCAACCATTATTTAAAGAATTATTTCTCCTGTTTCTAAGCATTTTTGTTATATGAAATGTTTTATCCAGTCAGCAGATTTCCTTGTTCCAGAAGAAAAATTCTTCAAATTCTATTCAGTTTTGTGCAAATCAGAAATTTCATTGACAATCATGGTATATGTCTGATACTTTAACTTGTTTTTGATATTGAATAGGACACAATGAAACTTACAGCAATTTTTGTTCTATGGTGACAATGTTAATATCTTAATTTTTAATTTAAACTATAAAGAATTTTAATACAAGGGAACTATTATGTGAATATCTATTTGGAAAATTTTCATTTCAAATATACAATTTCGTGATGCCACAAACTAATTTTTTTGTATGCATTGTTATTTGAATATTATAATATATTCATTTTGATAACTATTAATAATTGTTGAAAAGTTAAATTAATGTGAACGTCTTCTTGCTGTCTTTTTTTAATAAAAATGTCTAATAAACGCGAATGAAATAATGAATGGTTTTCTTTCTCAATGACTGCCTGTACGACATTTTCTGCACGGAAATGGGGCGGAATTCAATGGTAGATTCCGCCCAGAAATTGAAATTCTCCCCCAAATATACAAGTGTTAAACCATTTGCTTTTGGCACGGATTCCGGCCGGATTCCAGGCGGAAACGGGACGGATTCTGGGCGCAATTGGGACGAAATATGCAAATGAGTTTGAGCGGAATCTTGAGGCGGAATTTTGAAGCGGAATCTTGGGGCGGAATTTTGAAGCGGAATCTTGGGGCGAATTTTGGAGCGGAATTGTCAAAAAAGATTCTGGGCGGAATTCTGGGACAGAATTCATGGGGGCGGAATTTTTATGAGTTTAACATGATCACATTTTTTGGGATAAAATTATCAATAATGTATCACATTAAATTTTCTTTCATAAAATTTAATACATATCCTTTAGTCCAAATACAGAATAGAATACCCTACATTCACTATAACACAAACAGTTTTTTTCTAGCTGCAGGTTTTGGTAGGTACTGGTTTTCTTAGAATCCAACACTTTGTTTTTTGCAATTATTTTGCTGCGAGTGTTTTAATCATAAATTTGTTTCAAATGTTTCTGATTATTTAAATACTATTTCTTTAATTGATGTCTGTTTTAAGTCCACTGCCTGTGTTTCCTAGAACTTCTTGTGGTTGTGCTCACCTTTAATAATAAAATTTATAATAAATTAAACAAAAATGTTGTAATGATTTATGTTTTATTGCATAATTATATGCAGTTATATTTCATATTTTTTGATAACATCAAATTTTATGTTTCAACAGTATTAAATATTAACTGTGCTTTTGCATATTCAAAAATACTAAAGCTTACACAGTATCTTATTTCAGTGCACAAGTGTTTAAGAATTGCTCTGTATAAGAATTATTTAACTGCTTTATTTGTGACACTACTTATTACTGGTTTAATGTATTTTTTCAAGGAAAGATGTTGAATAGTAAAGTATTGAGATTTAAAAATATACCTTTTCAGGATTAATACTGCACATCTTTATTGAAATACCTTGCATCTCACAGTCAGCACTTAAGTCCCAGCCTGCAAATATGAGCGTAAAATGTAATGTTAGATTGTTCCATTGGAAACACAACACATACATGTAAAATAATAAATGATTATGATGACCCTATTCATCTGTACAAAACTTCTGAATTTGTACCATTTATTCCTATTTAATCAAATTGATTTAATTTGTTTAATTTCCAGGAAATGAAAAAGATCAGTACTACATGCTTTTATTATACAATATACACATTTATTATATAGAATCATTGAATAATTTATATCTTACAAATTATACAAGTATTAAAGATTTAAAGCAATTATCAGAAAAAAACAAATGTATGAAGTTGAAAATATAAAAACAACATTGACCTCTTGCTACAAATTTTAGTTTGCTACCATTAATAGTTTGATATAAAACCTGTTTCTGCATTAATGTAACTAAAGGTTTATAATTACCTGATTATGTTGTACATCTCCTTGTCCCATGTTATCACACTTATTTATCATACAAATACTAAAACACTTTGAGGTCTTGAACAAAACTATATCTCCAAAATTGTTAAAATATCAAGTACATCCTCTGTACATGCTGTAATTTGCACTCTTTTTGCTGACCCAGATATCTTAGAATTCAAAATTCACAACTGTATAACTGCATGGACAGGTCAATCATTATGTAAAACAGGGTTAATTTACTCATCATCTTAACTTTCATTCATTGAATGTAAAACAATATTCAAGTAACAAATAAATATATAGATAGAATTTAAAAATCATTACAAATTTTTGTACAAAAGAAAATTGCAATGTCCTAGATAAATTCTGCTTATGAAATTTATAATGTTATCTCTCCCCAAAATAATTCAATGGAATAGTCCGATCTGTTGGAATGACCAGTTGAGTAAATTAGTCATGCATAGATCCTGGGAAACTGCTGGTCAGTTGAGTTTTATCAGAGCTCTGATCTGTGTAGTGTAAACTCTCTGTGTATATACATTGTAGTATAAAACTATTTACCTAAATAAAAGTAATTATCGGGCATATTGGTTGAGCAATTTTATATAGATTAAAAGGGCATAATATATGAGATTATTTCATGCACTGTTTTGTTTTTTTATTATTATTATTATTATTTTATAACAAAATCATGAATTCTTAGAATTTAAAATGGCAAGCACACTATCTTGTCCTGTGGCTGTCATATATTCTACAGTATATTCAAATTTAAACAGATTCTTATCAGATAATGTCATAAATTCATAATACAGTACATGTATATACAAGCTGTATGAAAAACCTTTATATTATAAACTTAAGCATTTTGGAGGTGAATGTTTTCAATTTCTACACTAAGATTATTACAGTTGTTTTTCAGTACAAAAAAGATTTGCTAAATTAGTCTGACAAATAATGTATCATTTGCCATAATATCTAAAAAGAAGGCCTATTTTAATGTCTAAAAAAATAAACCTATTTATTCTAAAAATACACCTGTAATTATTGGTCAAGTATCATGCTTCAACAAAAATAATAAGTACAGTTGGTAAAATTTCAATGTCCGCAAGTACAAAAACAAGAGTACAATTATGATTTAGACATCTTATATGTGAAATTCTGTTCAAGAAAAATGTTTAAATATAGAATTCCGCCCAGAGTGAAGACCATTCCTTCCCAAGAAAATTTCAAAGTTAAAAAATCTGTCCAAGATGAAATGTTTAAGTATAAATTCTGCTCCAAATAAAATTCCAGCCGGAATTTTTCTAGTTTTCCGCCCAGAAAAGTGAACAAAATATTTTTCTTGTGAGACGGAATGACACAGAATTTGCGTTTCCGTCCCTGGTCCGCCCAGAAATCACCGATTCCGTGTCAATTCTGTGCCAATTCCGCCCAGAATCCGTGCCAAAATTTCGTACAGGCGGCTGCATTGTTGAACGCTCTGTTGATCATTTAACCTTTCATCTTACTAAGAAATAAATTCATTAATTATGACCGTCATACACAATTATTTCTTTGCATTGCATGCACTCTATCATCGTCGGATACCCACGATTGATAAACATGTCACATAACATGCAATCAACCGTGGGTAAAATGAATCGATTTGCGTCGATATACAGCAACAGGTGCGTAAAATATCTACCAATGACATCGCGTTTAACAAATCTATATTCTTCAGCAGCGGAGGTAAAAAACAATAAGAAACAAAATGGCAGCACCCACGGTTAAATACTGTTGCACGTGTTTTGCTAAAATCAATGTCAAAAACTATCGCCAAATCAGTTCTTCTGCAAGCAGAATTCAATCAGAAAGGAAAACATCACGCTGTAAAAGTAAATTATCTATACTTTCTTGCTGAAATCGTTTAATTTTTCGATGTTGAACTTTTCACGTCGTCTATGGTTGTCGCAATATTGTTTGTAATACCGAACGTCGTACCGAACGAGCGTTTTGATTGGTTTTAATCGCCTCATGAAATCGTGAGGCAGCCAATGAAATAGCTGCCTTTGACACACCCCTAATCGACTGAATATCGGCAAAAAATCCCACGGTAGATAAATGTTAATGGTTCGGCCGTGGGTATCCGACGATGGCACTCTATTTATTCGAAAAAAATATACAATATTCAACAAATATTTGAAGTAAACACGCTCTTACCTACGTTATACGTCACTCTCCTCCGCCAGTATTTCTTATCGTACCATTTTTAACCTCGCTTAAAAAGGTTGCGAAAAAATGCTATGAGTCCTTGCACATCAACTATAGATTGTTCAGAATATAAATAATTTGCGACTTAATGGCACATTATATTTCAGAAATGTTTTTGTAATGGATACAGAGCATGAAAGATGTTCGATGTTTATTAATCTAAGGAAAACAGCGCTGATTGAAAACCAGCTTGAGATAACGAAAACAAATTATATTAAATTAAAAGTAAAGTAATATTTTGACAAAATACCAAATGAAGAAACAAAAGCTCACTAAGCATTTTGCAAAATGAGTTACTTACATATAAATATTAAAAGACTAAAAACTAAAAAACCTGTAACATGTCACCCAAAATTATAACGCTTTTCAGAAATATTTGCATTTCCAGGCTTGTTCGGCCTTTGAATAATACGAAGAACATTTCTTTAGTAAAAGTGTTAATACAATTGCCCAAATAAATAAATAAATGGTATGTGTGATGAATTAAATGTGTATCGCATTAACTCGATCATCTTAAATTTCTTTAAGAATTTGCAAACATAATTCACGTGTAGAAAATATCATTCAATAATCTGGAAAAGAAACAAAATCCACTCATGAGTTGACGGGTTTTAAATTAGAACGTTTTTGATCTTTGGAATGCATCAAAAACATTATCCTTTCAACGAAAATGAACTATTTTTTTACGGAATCTCATTCAGTTTCAAAGTTTTCTTCAAACACTTTTATGATTATTTTCTCTAAACTGATTACTACCTGGAATTTTTCAAATTATTTTCATTTCTAGATTTCCTTTTATTTTAACATGATCGGAAATTCATTGGTTATCTGGGATATAAAATCACATGGGTAAAGTAATTGATGTATCACCCTAGTTTCTGTGTGACATCGTATTTTTTTTTAAATATGCATTTTTTTTTATAATATTGCTTTGAAATACGGTAATTTATATAATTTATGCACACTTTCGTTAGTTATTTTATTAAATCAATATGGTTTTAAAAAGAACATACTAAGATTTAAGGTAATTTACCTTCTTAAGAAAAGAAAAAAAAACATGGCTATATTTCAGGATTTAAAATTGACATATAAGTATGTGGAGTTGAATTATAAATGACCGTGATGCGCGGCATATGATATATGTATATAAATATGTATAATAATGTGCAATTTACTGATCACGTGATGCTCTTAAGACATACTTAAAAGCACATTTAGCCTCAGAAATTAATCTTCTTTATGCTGTAAAAATTATCAATACAGGTTTTATAATGTTTTAAAAATGAACCTAGAACATACGAGATGCTCGTCACACTAAAGAAATAGTACTGCATGTAAAAACAACCTGTCATTTACGCAGTAGAACATGCAAATTAAGTGGTATTTTGACTTTATACAAACTACTTAATCTTAATTAGAGTACTGATTGTCAGAATATAACAGAATCAAACTTGACCAAATGAGTAACTGTTTTCAAAATTGCAACTGTTACAATGAACCAAATACAAGAAATACAACTTTGATGGCATGTTAAAAGCTTAAAAAGCCTTTAAATTGTTTTAATAAAAGTAACGCTCGTTAAGAGATTTTTTATGCATGTTTTATGCTTCTTTAACTACTTATATATAATGCATCCGAGGAAATAAAATGCTATTTCATATGGTTTAAACATAAGCAGAAAGAAGGGTATTTTATTTTAATGTCAAAATTGTATATTTACAATGTATTTTTTCACCATACAACTTCTAAATTTACTGATAGCGGAAGACCTAAGGGGCCCCTACGTGCATGATTGTAGGCACGAGCGGGCACCTGGATAGAATCCCCGTCGGTCCGTAAGCTAGGTGGATAGATTTCAGACATAGAAAATCATCCAAAGTCATTGGCGGGACTCGAATCAACAGCAGTGAGGGCATGTAATTTGAAGTCAAGGACATATAGTCATATATTTTATATATGATAAATTCACGATGAATTTAACAAGACCATGTAACAAAGACGTTCTATTAATATTCTATACGTCTAGCCTTTTTTCTTGCCTTGTGGGGACCGAGTTGGTTGCAATGCACTTGCTCTTAATTAACTACCGGAGATGCTTCCTCTATGTATTCTCTAATATTTAAATGTGAAACAATAACAAACCTTATAAATTTATTTATGAATTTCGATATTATTAGATATTGCCTAAACTAAGTTTTAGGGTGATTTACATAATGTATTACTTATGCTCCGGACAAACATAAAATGACAAATATATATTATTATCAAAAATATAACACGTTTTGAACAGGCTTGATCAAACTGAGTTTGCAACATTTTCAATTTTGACGTTTTTGTCTTTCTTTGGGAATTTTAGTTTTTTTGTTTTTTTTTTAAATTTATTTATTAAATCAGTTATTTTTGTTTGCGATATTTGAACGTTGCTTGGTAAGTATTAACCGTTATTAATACAGTAATTCTGTATTATTGTACGTATATAGTGCTTGATCAGTAATGATTGCCATTAGGCACATGGAATTGTTTTTAAAAACCTGTTGATCTCACTCTGAAACTTCAATATGTTTTTATTGACACGTCTTTTTTAGATTTTTCTATATTTCGTAACAATTGCACTTGGAATTTCATAGTTTTATCATTAATCAAAAAGGATTGCGTAAAACCTGTATAATACACGAACACGCTTTTTCTTTCTATGTCACTGGAATTAGCATTACAGCAAAGATTTCAGTTACAAATGTAATTGCTGTTCATGTCTTGATATTTTTGTAAATGCATTTTATCATAATTATTTCAAAACGACTTTTGTTAACAAACCACTAGCAAACGGAAACATGCTAACATTTAGTTAGAAAGAAACGCGGAGTAAAACTATTTCCGAAATTACTTTTGTTTAAAATACTAATTTAACCATTTATTCAGAAAGAAATAAGGATTTCGCTGAATGTATACTTCGATGAATACAAAAAGTAATTAGAAAACATTTTATATATGAGTTAAGAGCATTTATTCCAGTTTTTGAATGAACATATTTGTTTTGCATGAATAAGGCATGAAAACGAAATGTCATGATAATCTCTGAAAAGGAAAATTGGTTAAATGTAAGTACGTTGAGTAAAACATTCTGAAAGCTTTTTGTCTAAAGTATAGATAGAAGTTGAAGAGAGTTTTGTCGTCAATAATTTTAAACACAACTCTCCTATCAATTTAAAAGACTTTTCAAAACTCATTTGTAAAATATCAAACTTAAAGTTGAAACTAAATGACCTTAACAAATACAGTGTTGTAGTTTTTAACCAGTAACGCCGTTTAAACGTATACACTCACATTTTATAAGTTAAGAAATTACATCACTTAGTTCACATGCTACCTAACTACATTCGAACTAACTCTTCTCGGGTACTTCTTGCCGTAAACGTTCTTTTCATGCTGGTATTCCGTTTTCTAATAAGTCTTTCAAATTCAAAACGGAACCGTTTCCCAGACAAAACATAAATAAAAAAGTTTACTGCATAATTTAATAGCGATATTGCAGCACAAACGTCAATATATGGAGTTAGTGCAAGGTACACGTATCTCTTTGTTTCCATATTTCCAAATTTTATTGTTAAATCCATGACAAGACTGAGTGTAAACAATGGCAGAAGTGTCAATATGTAGGTGAAGGTCACTGTCAACAGCATCATCGTGCTACGGTTATTTCTCCCTCTTCCGCCACTCTCCCTTCGTGTTAGACTCCTTTCATCTTTATTGACAGCTTTCTTTACTTTAAATATTTGGTAAATAACCATACTGTTACACGTGATTATTAAGATCAACGGTATCACAAAAATCAGACCCCACTGAAAGAAATACACGTCAAGACTTGTATACAGTCGAATATAATCATCGCCAGCCAGACAATCCGATATGTTGAAGTAGGGATCATATACAAGATGTTCAATCATAATAAAACGGAAAGATTGACTGAATAGAACGACGACTATTAGAATAGCGATTGCAGTAAGCGCCCCTGTTTGTTTACGAATTGCTGCACTTTTAAACGGAAAGCACACAGCTATAAGCCTTTCTAGAGCCATAAAAACAACAAGCCACGAGCTCATCATTGTGATGACATGTGACATATAATTGTAGAATTTACAACTAGAGTCATCGAAATTTTGAAATATCCCAGGTTTTGCTTTGTGTGATACAAAGTATTCATCTACACATTCCACCTGGCGGATGATCAGTGAAATTGTGTCAAACACTGCAAGAGCACACAAAAAATGAGAATATGACTTTTGACGCAAAGGCTTTGTCTTCATCACCATAATTGATAAGCTGTTACCAATTACTCCCACGAAAACAACAATTGGTGTTGATATAAATTTTACCCAGAATCCCCACTCGGATATAAAAGGACCTTCCATATCTAAAATAAGAAAATACAACTTTTGGTTAGACATAATACGAATAGATAAAATAAAATACTAATATCAACAGACAAAGTAGTTTAAGTCATATTCCGCGTCGTATGATACATAGAGGATATTTGTTTGTTTTGCATGTAAGATTGAAATATAATTTCACTGAGTGAACACCAGATGCAATATTTTCACGAGTGGCGTAGCCATGAGTGAAAATATAATAGCTGGTGTTCACGAATGAAATATATTTCAAATTTATATGTAAAACAAATAAATGTTCTTTTTATTTCATGCTTTTAAGTGATTTTAACTATGTTTTTACTGATTTTGCCGTGTAACGTCGTGCATTCTCTTTTGTGACGTCATCACATCATGACGTCACATCACCAATTTTGAAAAATAGTTCTGTTAAATTTCTCTTTATTTGTTACATTTTAACATGATGTATGGTGACATCGACTTTCTTTTCCTAAAAGAAAAAAATTTACGAATGACATCATTTATTTCTGCCTGTTATTCCATTTAGTTATGATTCTCTTTTCATCCGCATTTAGATATAATCCGGCATACAGTGAAAATTATATTTTAAATTTCACTTGTGGTTTATCAGAATATAATCATCTGTTATATTACAATTAAAACACTGGAATGCATGAAATAAAAATCAATTTATGAAGTTTTTAGTGTTATGTACCTCATAATATTGTAACAAGTTATGATACAAAGTCCACAATATTCAGCTCACAGATAAACCCTTTTGAGATATAATGACCCTATGCAATGTTTTGTGTCACGCAAGTATGTTATTATAATATAGTATTCAAGTGTATTTATTGTTTGCGCATTTAGGCTCATAGTAACTTATTTTAAAAGACTTAAATTTTGTTAGTGCGCCGTTAAACCAAACAAAATAAAGACAGAAAATTACATATCAACTATGACTAATTTAACAAAAAGAACAAAATGTGTGTATTAATTACTTAAAACCTTTGCATACTTTTTCAAAACTATTGTCAAAAATTTCTTAAAATGATGATGTAAAATAGAGAAAAATATAAAATCCCTTAAAAACCCTAAAACGCCAAAATTATGAAAAAGTTGCAGACTCGGTTAGATTGAACAAAATCATTGACAGTTTGTGTATATGCAAGCTGCCACACACAGCCCTCTAGCTCCGGCTTGAGCTGAATTTGGCTTCAAACATTGAATGTCGATGGGTATTTTGAAATTAGAAAAATGCAGATGTGCTCTACTTAATATTTGCTTTTTCTTTTGAAACTATCAATCCTTAATTAATGAAAGGCCGAAACTGAATATCACACCTGCTTGATTATTATACCTTCATTAATATACTTTCATGTCAATTTCGTTTTGAACACAACAAAACGGAAACAAGAAGGTCATTATTGTGTTCTGAATAGCTTTTGTTTTCTAAGCAATAAAGCGCTAAAATTTAATAACACACAAATAGATACCGATGAACATTAATGTGACCAATTCCGATTTGATCACACAATCATGCAAAGATCTATATAAATCTACCATGATAGTAATATTTAGTTGCAATAAATATCCAGTGGTTGATATATTCCTGTAAAATACCTGTTTTTAATTTACAAAAGCCATAAAACATTGAAAAGAACTTATCAACAATTCCTTATTGCAAGGTTCTTTCCTTTTAAGATCCTTTACAAGCAAAATGAACACATATTGCTTAGGGTGTCTCCATGTCTGTTTGACACAAAACTTTTGCAGTTAATGGTAAATATTAACGTGACCACATAATAGTGTATTCACCTTGGCCACAAAATGTAAAAGCATTAATTCATTAAAGTTTTAAACTCACATTCATAAGCCCTATTGTCACCTATTTATTTAACTTACAAAATATGTCAATTATAGTGTCAGTGAATACGTACTCTCAGCACTCTTTTTCAGAGAAATTCTCCTTATCTTTTGTGAAAAGAACACCTAACATAGTAACCTCTGCTTAAAGTGAAGTCTTATTACTCGACTGTTAAAGTATTGATAAACGCGTGTTTTCTGGAGATAGGAGTTTTCTCAGAAATGATACTTTTAAAACGACCATATTTTATTCAAAGTCATAAACAAGAACAGCGTCTCAAAGAATCAGGATTAAAGAGATTATGTGAATTTCAGGCTCGCTGTGTTATGGTTAAATTAAAACATCACAGACGAAGATCCTTAAGAACAACGCTAAATCCATATGCTTCCGACTATAGCAAGACAATATACAGTATTGACCAATTTCTTCACAAATTTTGTAGAAATAAATTACAACTTATTAGTTTTTTTACATGTAGTATTTGTTTGTCAAAACCAAAATAAAATGATATTTTATATCATATTTTATAGTGTATCTTAACATTCAGTGTAGAAACTCAAATATGTGAATATTTACCGTTGTAATTGGAGATATTGCTTCCGTCGGTGCAAGATTCATTTTAAGCGTTCCAACAAGCCATTTCCAATGGTAAACTTCTTGTCTTAGTAGTCTCCTGAAAGGGGAGAAACAATTACAAAAACAATTCTTATGTCAAGAGATATCTTGAAAGTATCAAGACAAAATCAAAATAAATGTGTTTGCACATTTTGTATAATAAAGAAACAACTTTCCCGAATAGTATCTATCACTTGGGTGTTGAAAATGATGGAAAGAAAACTAAAACTACACACTGAGTTTGAGACTTGTCAAACATTCAAATAATCATATCCAATGCAAAGCGTGCGATTTATCACCAAGAAACACTAAACATATTATGAAGTAAGTTGCTAAAAGGTTAAAAGATAATTAAATGTGGTCAAGTTTATTTCATGTTATTAAAATATAGAAACAACAATTATTGCAATGGACGTCTAAATGGGGAAAAACAATACTGTTGAAAATATATCGATGCCTACACCACGTGACATTTAAAAAACTTTTTTAACATTTATTTTTTATGTGATGAAACGTCGAGTCTGCTCAGCTTAGTAATTAGTCCAAACATTTATTAAGAAATATTCTTGGGGTAAAATTAATATTATTTTCGTAAAATAAAATTATGTGTTTGATAAATTAGAAATTCACATGATGTGCATTTTTATCATTTTTCTTGTCTTTTTTTAAATCTGCATTAAATAGATTTCATAAAAAAGCAATAGCTCAATTTTGTTAATTAAATTTGGTTCATATCGACTCTCGTTCTTATTTTGGTGTCCAGACATCCAAAATGAATTTTATAAGCCTATAATTTTGCAACCTCATTGTGGCGAAATCGGAAGTACCATTTCTATTTGCTCAAGAAACTCCGCCTCTTGGTCATCCGTATATCAGTGGAAAATCATTTAAAACATTTTTAAGTAGCAGTCCAAATTTAACGGTATATTTCCGCATTAAATTATTTTCATACAAATCCGATCAATATTTTATTTTGTTCACGACAGGGATATAGTCTGATTTTATTGACCTTTCAATTATGAATACATCATAGCACTTATTTAAATATTCGATTCCTCTGCGGTTCTGTCCGAATAGTTTAAAAGATTTAATATGGAGTATATGTATCTAATGTTTTGGAAAATTCGCAATAGTGTTATGTATATGTTCTCATCACATTTCGCAATAGCACAGTCGGTTAAATGATTACCTCATGTATGAGAGGTCAGTGGTTCGATCCCTACTTTTTTGTCAGTATTTTTTAGACCTTTTCATTCTTGATTTTTACGTATATTTTTATGAAAAATAGCCAAGCGCTTGCAAAGTTGTCTACACAGATATAAAACAACTTATAAACACTGATTTGTCTCGTTTTGTATTGTATGTTACAGCACTGAAATGACATTAATTAATTTTAAGCCGAATAAATTTTAAATATTTATTCTCAAACGGGAAAAACTCTTTACCAAATTCTTCAACAAGGAAAAGTCTTTACAAAAATAAGTGCAAAACATATAAAAACAAGGACTACAAAACATAAAATAGCTTCAAAATGTTGAAATTAGTTATAAATAAAAAAATATATTGACATACGCGGTCTCGATCTTAAAACACGTAGGACATTTAGAAATTATAAAACTGCAGTTTATACCCTATTGCGCTATAACGATAGTGTAATTGTTTCGTTGAAAATTTGAATTTAATCACATCTTACTACTCACATTTCACGAAAATTTACCGAAATATATTATAATTTACCGTAGATTAATAAATTCTGTGCATTGACCGTATAATCAGTATGCAATTGACAGGTTAATAAAATCAGACAATAATGCACCTTGAAACTAAAACGGTAAAAGTTTGTTTGCACAAGAATGTCTCATATTTTTGGTTGATATTAATATAATATTACTGCTGTGACGTGGCTTATATTATAGTTTTCATTTGCGTGAAAAAATTCGTATACGAATTGTAGTATTTACCGCGGGGATTTTCTTTTAAAATCATATCTTATGAACAATGTTTAATGAGATTTACAACAATACTCAGTCTGTCAAAAATGATAACGAAACAATAGAATGCTCGGTTTTGAAGCCGGCGGAAAAATATGTTTACATATTTATTTAATGTAGCTTTAATCTTAAGCTGATCATATAATAAAACAATTTTTGATTAATGTTCCATTGAATATGATATTCACTGACGACCTAAAGCTATCGCCTCGGTCAATATGGCATTTATCGGTGAATAACACATCACTGGTCAAAAGTTGTATGAAACAGCTGTTACAATTTGCTACAAATATATTTCCATGTCTGTAATTTAGGTATTCTTCAAAATGTATTCAAGAAAACAAAAGGTCTGCGTGGTATCTCGTTAACAATAATTACTTAGATTAAAAACGTTATTCAAATAACATATAATGTAATGGATACACCAGACATAAACGAAATTCCTTACGTCTAACATATCAGTCCCGTAAAAATAATATAATGCCCAGTGATTTATTTAGTTGAAAACAATTTTAAAGAACAAAAAAGACATAAGACTATGTATTCCGGTAATTTGGTATCTGTTTTAAGATTACTAGACCTAAAATGTTTCAGACTTCTCGTATCATTCCCCGGTTGAAAACAAAAACAGCATAGGTAATGTTTTATATTACATTTTCTATTCTTAAGCACTGTAAATAATTATATAATTATATGTTTTTTATATTTAACATAAAATTCATTCAAATTAAAAATTTACTTTATGTATTTTCAAACATATCCGTGTGCATACACTGCCAATTACTAACAAAAAATGCTAGGATAAGACCTGTATAAGCATCAGCTGTCAGTTCCGATCCTTTTTTTTCGTGCATCTCATGTGTTGTCAAGTTTTATTTGTAAATTGTGTGTATACTTGTTTGAAAAAAAAAACTATGTTTAATCTAAATGACAAACACGGGATAATTTAGATGTATAAAAATACATAATATGAGTGTCGAAAGACGTTAACTTCAAGTTTCACTAATATTTTTAAGCAATAAACTTATTAATTTACTTACTGAATCATATTATCCTTATACATGTATCTAAATCCACGAAAAAAAATTGAATTGGTTGAGCAAGACAAAATATGTTATTTGAAACATAAAGCAACCTTGAATTCAATATGATATGCAGCGATTGATGTGTATCGTCTTGCTGGCATATATAGTTGCAATTTATTACACAGTATATTGATGAATCTTTGCAATTTTTATCTATTTTAACGTTGACTAATAAACTTGTTTACAATACACACATTTGTATGAAACATAGTATATATGTACTTTTTTTTAACTTTGATAAAAAGTAAGTTTACAAACCTTGTTTGTCACTTCCATTAAATTTTAAAAAAAGATATATAATTCGATAAAAATTATAAAAAAAAATAATGCTTTTTTTAATAATTGTATCTATGTTAATATGTTCTTTTTTCACATGTTATCTAAATCAATACCATGATATATTTTACATGTTTCGTACTAATAATCTAAATCAGTTTCCGTAAACATTACATTATAATAATAACTAAATTATCTTAGTTGTACAAACTTCTTTCAATCATTGTTTTGGTCATCCAACATTTAAATTTTTTTATTTCCATTGCTGCATTCGATAAATTTGTTAAAGTATAAACATATTTCCAATACCTTTGCATTAAAATGCAACTTGCATTTGATTATGTAAAACCCTATATATTCCATACACCGTCATTGCGAACAGTATGAATGCAACTATTTTTTAAAATGATAAGCTGCCTTAGAAACGATATCACATTGCTGACTCTCTCCCCTAGGTTATTCTGCTTAGAGAAACCCAATAATAGATCAAGACGGTTTCATTCCATTCTATAAGCAAACTGCTAAAGATATAGACTTTATTTATGTTGTCATGAATAACTATAGAAGGAATTTAAAAAACAGGAAAATGGGTTGAGGGAATTTATTCTTAAAATAAATTATTGCAGACCAAAACCGTAAATACAAAAATATCTGAAATATTGAAAAGAAGATAGGAATTATAATATCTCTAGTAGTCAAAAAGGAAAGAAAGTTGTATGAAGCAATTTGATGATGACTATAGACTCTATACACACCATGTCAAATGAATTTTTTAAAATGTTTTTATACTAAAATTGGGTGCCAGTCACTAAGAAACAGTTTTACGCTAACGTTTGAATAATTCAGTAGTATATATGAAGAATAATATTACGGCAAATTTGTAAACATAATTTAAAACAAAACAAACTTGTAAAAAAGTATCACAAGCAGTTACTACCCAGTCTGTCCTTCAACGTGGCGTTCACTTTCTGTTTTAAGAAACATGATTGATTTATCTACGTCATGGGAATTTACTTTTTTATCCTATCACTGTTCTAATATTTTCTTTAATTTCCTGTCTTGCCAGTAAGTAGTTTATGAAAAAATACTGAATTTTTGCTATTCTTCCATCATTAATGGTAAATTAATCGCTTTTAGAAGCCTTAGGGCTAATGTTCTACTTTTTCAAGATAACAATATTCAGCTTCAGACTGTACTTCAGATAGTTCTGTAGAGAAGAGATTCTCATTTTATTTATACATCTATTATTGCCCATTTACATACTGTTGTCTTGATTCATATAGATTTCCGTTTTACCGTTGGTTGTCGTTTCTCATATCATTCATTTTACAAGCTTTTATATTAGAGTTAATTGACAGTTTTAAAGTAAGGAAAGGATTAAATACATATTAAGAGCTATGACGTATTTCAGTTTGAGTAAGGTGAGCATTTTACTGGACATTCCCTTAAGCACTTTGGCAACCGTTTTTTTTTTTTTTGCGTTCAACTGTTTAAATGGCCAGACTAATCAAATTGATATACAACATAAACGGAACAATGAAACATGCAGCAAAGTGTTTTTGACAATTAATAAAATCTTTGACAAAATTATAATATCTTTGACAAAATAGTCATATCTTCAATGGTTTTATATTCGAAACGATAGCAATTATTTTTCCTTATTGTTTTATTGATATTGCTTTCAATTTTTAGAGAGTTCATGACATTATTTATTAACAGTAATAAAACGCCGCCGAGTGAGATATTTTCAGTTATGTATTAGTTTTGAGATATAACTCTTTATCTTCTGAGATAACAATATATAAGGTTAAAAAGGTGCTTGACTCGAGGCCGCTGAGACTGCCAGCTACTTGACCATTCAATGACCTGGTCATAAATAAATGCACCTCTTTGTCTACAGGGTATGGTATTGTAAAATATCAACACCATATGGCTTAATATTTCCTTGGCATCAAGGTTTTTAAGACAATAAAAAGGTTAGATATTTACTTATAATTGTTGTGAGAAAGCCCACCGTTCAGCTTTTTTTAGGCATTGGAAACAGACAGTCGAAAAGAAGATACGATATCGTCAATCGTTCAACAGCTACACAAGTGCTACACAAACAAACGTTTTCCTGCTTGTTAGCGTCATTTCAGCGTTACCTTTAAATCTTTGTAGATGAGTAAAACATATCCCAAATAAAGAATAAAACGCAAACAATATACATAGTTTTCACTGGTGAGCATAAAAATTTGAAATTCAAGATAATGATACTAACATAATATATAAAATGGTACATTGAAAATAAATTTACCTGACATCATACTTAAAACAAGCTTTTTAATCAAATACATGCAATACTAAGCATATAATATATGTTTTAATCAATGCTGTTTCGAAGTTGATGTTTTGTTATATTTCCTATTGAAGACGTCGTATTACCTTAGTGTTATTCATCAATCCATAGCCTTTGGTGTGTTCAAAGAGATTTACTTCATTAAAAATTTTTATTAAAAGAAAATGTGTCACCGTAAAAAGGCATATGTCAGTAATATAAATCTTCTTTTATACATGAACAGCTTCTTGATTCACAAACGGAAGTATTTTAACACTACGACCGATCCATTAATGCTTTTCTAGCATCCTCTTGTTTGAATAGATTAATTGAATATCAAAAGCAATATGTCCAGTCCTAGACTTTGAATATAAAAATCCAATTTAATCGGATAATTTCATTATGGTCTGCACAAAAGGCATGCTGTAGACAAATGTATTTATTTGATGTCACAGCCTATAATTTATTTAACGTTAGCTTTGTTAAATCAAATTATCTTTCATATTGTTTTATAATGGCATTTGTTAAGAATGACCGCATTGATCAATTGAAAAATGGTCTTTTGCATTGCAATTATTGTTAAAAGTAAGTAATATGTTATGTTGTTTATTATAACTGAAATGTCTTTTTCAGAGAATGATTCTATTTAATAAATAAAAATACAATTGTCATTCATTCATGTTTACTTTGGACAAATAACATGTTAATATTTGTTTGGCGGCTGTTTTTGTTGTGTTTTTTTTATCGCAGACTCACACAATTTGTTCATAGCACGACAGACAAACCCCACCATACTGACTTTTTTCTTTGATGATTTATCAGTAATGACAAATTGCCCTGCTACAAATCGCACATGTGTTCTGGACAAGCGGTAAGAGATAAATGGCTATCCTTGGAGAGATGTTGAAAGTATTAAAGTAGTCTTTGACAATGAAACTCCAATAGGGAATATTTGCGTTTTCGTACAAGAAAAAAAATCGGATTTTTGTATTCTTGAAGAATGTTAGATGTTGTAGAAATGACAGTCATTACGTTTGTTGTTGCAAACAGTTATACAGGCTCCCCACTACAAATTTTAATAGGAAGTGTATTTCCGACAGAATTTCCAAAAAGACACTTAAATTCCGGATAAGTAACCTTATTGAAAATTATTTGATAAATTTCTAAAATGTATTTAAAAAAACAAATGTGTTTGTTTTACGACATTTGCTTGCGCACGTGTTTCTTCGATCATCAACGTTATTGTTTGTATCTTTATTTTGGACAAAAATATAGAACTAAAGAATGAAATTTTATAAGCAGTATAAACTAATAAGTAGGAGAAAACATGGTAAATCAAAACATAAATATCTAAGTAACTTCAAAAGAATATTCATTTCCGGAAATTCTTTAGATTAAATTAAATAAGACGCGTATACCATTTTAGAAAGATCCTTTATATTATTTTACTTATTTAATAACACCAAATTAGTGTCACATATTTAAATTTGTGATATTATGAATGAGCAATAAAAATATTCTACTTATATAATGATATTTCCTGTAAAGTTTACTGAAAGTAAAAATGATTTTAGACGACTACGACCAAAAATAAAATGTCAAAGCAAATTGGTAAATGGCATATTCTTTTCAAAGTCAAACTTAAAATTTGATAACTTATCGTCTTGATTTTTTTTTCAATTAAAAATAGTTGCGATAATTTTATCAAATTGGTAATAGGGTTCAAAGGGAAGCGGTTGGTTAGTTGAACAAGACACTTACAAAATACATGTATATGTATACCATTATTTTGCCCCCCCCCCCCTAAAAAAAAAAACAACACAAAAACAAAAAACAGACAAAACAACCCGATCTGAATCTCAAATTATTTTCCCTGATCATACAAATAACTGTAATCTTTAGAACATTATCTTCCGTACTATAAATGAGACAACCGAATGGTCTTGTGTTAACTTTATGTAACTAACTACTGAAACAATGTTTCTTAATTACTGTAATAATTGTTGACAATCAATTAGGAAAGAGTTTTAGAGTTGCACCTCTTAAGTTCCATGCTTTCAAAAAAAATGAAGAGCCTTATAATAAGATTTCAAAAGACTGCTTTTTACAGTATAAAATAATAATGCAGATAAATGCTTAGGAAAAATACAACTTAAATCAAAATTAAATAATATTTGGGATCTTTGTTAATATATGAATTTTAAGTGTTCCTTTGTTCTTGAAATATGTTTTGTCATTATTAAAATGCATGTATAACAATTGTTCCCCTTTTTGCATAAAAAGAGGACGAAACAGTACAATACAGTTGTTATTGGTACTCATTTTTATACGGCATTTCTTTGTTATAGATTAAAGACATACAATATTCATTAAAATAAGATCTAGATTAGGTGTTTGCATGACATGTCTCGTTTTCAAACGTTTCAAATAAAAACAGTAAATATTATGATAGATTATCCTCGGGGAAATATTACGAGACTTGATAAGAACATTGTCTACATGGCCCATTGAAGAACTAAGGAATGTGTTCCTTTTCCAGCATGTTTTTACTTAACTTCAGATGGTATCAAGTGCTGCAAAGCAGCTATAAAAAGTTATACCGTACTTTATCTCAATGTTGTTTTATTTTTCTGCTCCCTCGGGGTCATTGATTCCAGTTCTTTTTATTGTCGAGGATAAAGTGCTGCGTAAGTCGTTGCCATTGAATGAAGATCTATTGCACTTTCCATAACCTTTATGAGCATACTAAATAAAACCGATCTCCGACTATAAACATACATTGATTTTTTTATTGCTGGTGCAAGGGACGTGTGAAAGCTATTCATTTCAAAGTGTTTTTACTTACGCATTGCAATTCGCATAAGTGATAACCATCATATGAACAACTGATGATAATGTTGCGAAATACAAGTTAACTTAACATCGTGTTTATTTTACAATCACGATTTTTAATGAAATCTTACAATAATACCAATAATCAATAACTTGATTTTAAAAAGTAAATTTAATAGATAAAAAACTACTAATTTCTAAATATATGTGCATATCCAAACTTAAGGTTTTATGATCATAAGAAACTAAATTAGGTATACTAAACAACTAAGAAACTTAAACAGATGTTTCTGTTAGTGAAAGTTCGAGCTAAATTGAATTTTTAAAGAGGATCAAAAGTTATCAAGACATGTTGCCGCTGCTTTATTATTGGGCTGTGATTCTTGAACGTCATACTTCTGAACATGAATAGTTTTAACAATTATGGTTTTATTCTTTATACTGCAAATTAGATGAGAAAAACTCAATATATATCTTAATTAGTTTGGTTTATTTTGTTTATTTTCTATTTGTCCATTGAAAAATGATACATTATTGTCTCATTGAAAATATTATTTTCTTCAACACCTTCAACCCTATCTGCTACACAAAACCACGCACTTTATTGATTGGGGAATTCATAAATTGAAGGCCATAATTACTAAAAATGAATACTGTCAATTGCACTTTAGTAATATGAACCATTGTTGCGATGGCTTTGTAAACAACTTACAAAATGTATGACCTGATAAAAGTTTATTTTTGCCATTTCTTCCATAATTCAACTGTCATTTTTAGTAACATTTTTGCTGCACTACAATGAGTTTTACCTCAATCATTATAACTTTTCCTCTTCAAATTAAAACCTGTTTGACGTCGTCGAATAATTCCGATTTATCATTATTAGCGTACTGAATAAAGTTGATGTTGTGCACGCTAATAAATTTAAACTGTGTGATATATACATGTATGTTGTAAATTATATGAGGTTCCTCTCTAATCAATAGCTTTTAAAACTATTAAATAAATGCTTAATCAATTTTTTTGCAGTAACGGAAAATTATAATACAAATGTACTTTTACTTTACTGCCACTAGATGTAATATATGGATAAAAAATTTATGCACCGCTCATACATGCATGGAATTCTATAAAGTAAATGAATTTATTAAACTTCGTGACAATCATCCAGTACAGATTTTAAAAGAGAATGCAATGTTTGCTCCTGCTTCTGTCTTTTTATTCTTATCTTATATTCATAATTATATACAGACTTCCTAACCTACCCTACATCTATAACATTTCGACATAATCCATGAATTTAAATCCCAATTATTGCCATTTACTTGGAATTTATGTTCTCTGTCAAGAAATAATACATCAATAAACATTACCCTGTATAACATGAGAATCCAAAATATTCATCATATATCCAATAAACAAGAACTTACAAGAAAGGAATGGCTGCAATAGAGTAGATAATGTTTGAGACTTGTGTTATATGTATGCGTTTTATAATTAAATAAATGTGCACAACGTTGCTCGGATAAATATGTTTTTTTCTTATACGCGTGGGTACATATGTCTTCATTGTTTCAATAATATGAATTATTATATTACTAACCCATTCAGGACGGTTAAAACCCTTACAAAAAACAGTTATTTACTTTTCAAATAATATTATCAAGATATTGACAATACCGAATTCCATTAATTACATTGTATGCACTGGACATTTACCCCTTCGTTTATAATTTGAAAGTCTTTATATCACGAACTTTATGAAACATAATGACAAGAAAATATAATTTATTTTTTATCTATTAATATCTTTCAACAATGGATTCAAATAAATATTAATTTGGAAGTTTGAATTATATTTATGACTATGCCATGGGTAAAATTTCGGAAACTCAATTTTCATTTATTACTTGTAAGATTCTCCTCAACACTGTATATAAATCATATTAGAAAAAGATATTCTTATTTCACATTACCTGTTGTTTTCGAGTTTTACTAACACAACAAAAGATAAAACTCCGTATCTTTATAAATTATTCAGAACAGATTTATTTTCAGTTTTTAACACAAAATGGTTTGCTTTTGTTTTCAATAATAGCGGACTTATCATTGGTTATGACGCGTGCCAAAGTTAGTAGAAAACAACAAACTTAAGATGTTTGCTCTGAAATATTTCCATTGCTCATGCCACTTCAAACATGCATAGCAAACATTTACGCTTGAGTAATGGAAATGACATTTTTGACATTTCTTCCATAATTCAACTGTCATTTTTAATAACATTTTTGCTGCACTGCAATACGTTTTCCCTCAATTATAATAACTTTTCCTGTCAAATTAAAACATGTTTCACGTCGAAAAAATCCGATTTATTTTTCATCTTTAGTTTAAAAGTATAGTTGATTATTTTTCAACGTTTTCTTATTCTAAACACATTTTGGTGCAAATGAAGGATATGTTACATCTAGAATACTGAAGTGAATCAATCAAGTGGTCTATGTGAATTGAATAATCCGAAATTTTGTTGAATGTTAAACTAATGAAGTTGGCAATACTTTTATTTTTATTTTTTTATTAAATACATAATTATAATCCTTTAACAATTTTAACATAAAAATGTGCCGATGTTTTTTAAAAAGACGAAATGAAATTTAAAAAAAAACAATGTATGTAATCAATTTATGTTTTGAATAAACATAAATGGTGACAATCGAGTCTGTTTAAAATGTCACTAGATGTTATTAAATGAAGTTTGTATGACGACTAGTGTTTATTTATTAAAATGGTATAATTATGTTCATTGTGGATAAACTTATTGTATACTGAATTTAAAAAAGATATACAGGATATTCAAGATTTTTCTATAAATACAGGATGTATTTTGATCGGGTCGTATGATAATAAATATTACACGATTTGCAGTAGCCACGACTAAAATATGATAATTTTCATATCACAAAAGATGAAAGTAAGTCCTGTATTAAGAGAAAAAAACACTTGAGTTTTCTGTTGATTATAAACCTTTCTCTTTTTTAATCTTATGACTTGAAAGAATTTCCTTTAAATTTTGTGTTTAAACTGAATTTAGAAAGAAAGTAGTCTAGCAAGACAATAGTGAAAAAACGGAAAATATGTTTTAATGTAGTGAAAAATAAATTTTGATAATAAAATTACTCAAAATGAAAAAAAAACCTTTAAATTTCATCAATATTTTCAATATTTCAATTAAAAGTATATAATAAATATGTTTTGTATACAGATATACGATTATCTGGATCGTTTTGACGTCGAGCAAAAATCGAATCATTCATTTGATAATGGATGAAATAATGAACACTTGACTTTATAAAGAAAAGCAATGTTTTTATTAATCAGGTAATTTGCTCTTATAATTTAAATCAAATTAAATATTGCTCTTATATTTTTAAATAAATGACTTAATATGAATGTCAAAATACATTGAAAAAGGAAAAACGAATAAAAAAACAAAATAACATGTCCTATTGAAACATTCTTAGTTTGCAAAAAATATAAACAATGTTTCAAAAGAATTTCAATAGTTCTGTGCCCGTGTATATTATGTGGTAACGATTACATTTGAACTATTTTTTATATCTAGCAAATATAATTCCGTGTGCTTTAAAAATCACAGCATTATTGGAAAATGTAATATGTTCTGGTTAAAGGTATTATATTTATAAATAATATGTATTGTAAAATGTACAGCTAAAAACGGAAAAAAGTACTGATATATTTTAAGGTGATTTGATGTACACAGTCAATTGATAATCTGTCGATTTTTTGTTTACAAATGAACGTTTAGCCACTTGAATGATAGAAATGAGATGGTGTTTCCATGGTAATCTTGAACTATTTAAGATATCAATATTAGATAAAGTAGCATTTAAACTGCAAAATAGACATAATTTTGTCATTTAACGGTAAATCAAATCAATAGTCACGGATGTGTTAAATACACGGATTCCAATGGTAAAACATTTGTTTTGCTTGTATGTATTTAATATTTTCAGGAACATTAATGCTTGGCAATAAAATGTTGCACTTTATCAGACAATTTCCTCTTACAACAGAACGTAAAAGATTTGTTTCTAGGTCTTCTGATTTCTTAAAGATGTATGAATATAGCATGCGGTTAGAAAATGCCAACGTTCTATAAACATCTTGTTTTAATTAATCTACCTTTTATCAATCTTCGATATGTTTAAGTTTATTAAGTTTAGTTTTACATCAAAGAGATTTCTTTGAGCCTAGTCTATCAGTGGTAAATCCGTGGTTGTGTTTAATATAAAAGCCGACATATCTATTTAGAGATTTCAAAGAAAATAATGTATTTTAATCTGCACCTACAAAGGGAATTGGCAAGAATTATTGAAGGAATATCGCCATCCTTTTGGCGTGTTTGCATGAGACTGTGTTTTACAGAGGTATAAAAGTGTTATAAAATCATGGATTTTTTAAAAATATTTTGATCATATGTGTCTCCATTTGAAATAAAACTACTGCGCTAGAAAAAAAGTGTAATGAAGTGTTTTTTTTTCTTTTTCTTAAATTCCCTTTTCCGTCATGAATTAAGTGTTGTTTTGTTCCTTTTGTAAGTCGTTGTTATTGGATTTTTTAAGAGGATTCTGTTTTCTCTTTTAGATAAATTTTGCTGAAATGAGAGCTTCAATGGCATAACCTCATTTAGTTACATTATCATACTAAGTTAATCATCATCAAAGATATAATATGCTTAAATTTGATATTAGAAAATATTGATGGTTGCTAACAACACTAGTATGTTTGTAAATATAAAATAAACATGTTTTAACTTCACAAAAAATCACGTGTTTAAAATACCCACTATAGGTGGTCCCAATATGAATATATAGTGTCATTTAAAAATAACTGGCAGATTCTTTAGATAAGAAAAACTTTACTTAACCTGTAATAGAGAACCCAGATTCCCTTCCATATTCTGTTATTTTGTAGTTTAAAGTAGACATATTCAGTACGAATTTCATAGATTCCAATATTTTTTTTGTTTAAAAGTATTTTTAGATTACTAAATGATGAGCACAGTTTTCTTTATTTTTTTCTTCCGTTCTTCCTTACTTAGAAACTTTAAGGCACAATAAACAGAGAAACACTGAGATATGAACGGTCAATGCCCTAAACTATTGTTTTCAGAAGTCACCCGTTTGAATGATCTTTGTTTTGTGTTTAGACAGTTGATTAACAGTAATTCACTTTCTATATAAGGTTTTGAAGGTGAAACATATTCTAATTAGAGGTCTAACTAAATCATGAGTTCGGTTTACAAATCACATTTACTGGTTTAATTTAAACGCATTCACTATGTAAGTATTTTGCCAAGTTGGTGATAGAAATCTAAATTGACATCAATGAGGCTAAAATAATTTCTAAATGAAATAGATTTATAAACTGAATTTCTACAAAACTGCAAATGTTTTTCATTTTCTTCTTATAAATCTTGAGTGAAATGTTAGTCTTGATACATTTAAAATTTGAAGTGTGCTTCATCTGGTGTATAAGACAAAAAAATTGATTATCTTAATGACTCAAATCCCTTGCCCTGCGGGCTCGGGCTTTATATTCGTCCTTGTGCTTCTACAGATGTTAATGCACAAAAAATTGTATATTTACACCCACTATTGATATGACCTGATAAACATTACGTTGTAAACCTTGTTATCTTTATATTAATGTCCGTGAAATCAATATTTTTAATTGATATATAGCAACACATATTGTGTAACCATCTTTAACCACGTTTAATAGGAGGAACTAGAAAAACAATGATGATACTTCTAAATTTTAATATTATAATAACATATCTTCTGTAAAGAACAATTAAGCACACATAAGAATTTATTAAGACTAATAAGATATATTAAAATTGCATACTGTATTAGACAACAATATTAAAGTTATTAATTTGTCAAATATATTGCAATTTATCTGAATTACAAAATATATTACATATAGAATTGTTTACAACTAAGTAACTTTTATTCTTTTTGTCTATTTTAGTCACTTGGAAGATAGAATGTTCAAGGCAACGTAAGTTTGTACCAGAGGGTTAGAGTCCATGAACTACTTATGTCTTTGCACAGACTCAATAAAACTGGCAACATTTTTACGCATGTAAAAACATGTACGCAAAGGACAACCTTACCAGTTTACACGTCGATCAAGTTTTTATTTTTCATTCTATAATATATTCTTCTTCTATCAATCAAAAACAAAAACTTTAAAATAAATGTAATATAGAAAGAAAAAGAGAAAATAACAGAATCCCTAAAAAAAGCCTTACAATGCAAAATATAAATGGTTGCAGTGAGCCTCTTCATGGACGGTTAAGGTTAGTTTTTAATTACTATACTACCGACCATTATAATTAAGTACTTTTTTCTGAGAATAGTATTTTTGTAAACGTTTCGTATTTGGAGAAGAAAAACATCATAAAGTACACTATATGTAATATTTATAAAGTAACAAAAACTTTAAAAGTTTATAGAGAAAATGATTAATTTTGATAATTTCCAAAAACAAATTGGCAAGTAACAAGTTCCTTCTGAAATTAAAATATCATATAGAATGTACGTAAATTGAAATAAATATTCTGTCAGATATAGCTTAAATAGATGGGTTCCAGATAAAAGACGTTTATACCGTACCATTACAAATAAATTCAAATAGAAATATGCACCTATTGCGTGATAAACCAAATGACTTCCACACTTTAATGGGTAACTAATTTAAAATGCTTTCCTGCGAGACCACAGTTTTTATGAAAAGAATTGTCATAATTATAGATTTGAAATATTGCTTTTATTCTTAAATATATGTTCATTTTGTCATTTTACACAATAAAGAAAATATCCGGTGTAAATCAACCAATATCGTTTACATACGACGGAATACATATACATGTTTATGTGCAACTGTTCGTTTTATATATTACGCACTTCTTTTAATTTAAATATCTAAACTGAATCAAAATTTATAAAGCACTTTTATATTCCTTCCTATTTCCTTTTCTATATTACGCTAAAATACATTTAACACAACAACTGGGTTTGATTAAAACTTAACATCTTTCAGCCGATATTATATGATTTGTATGTATTGAAACCTTTTCTCAGAAGGAACACAAATTATTTAGAAAAATGAACCATTATAACTTATGACTCTTAACTTATGCGTTTTTAAGGAGCATATCAAATGAACATTAACACATTGCAGTTAAAAGCGTGCGGCATTAAAATGTTCTCAGGAAATTAAATTTGAATAAAGTCTGAAAGTGTTAATGTAAACGGTCTTAACGCAGACCTAAAGTTAGTTTTACGACCTATGACTCAGGATACACTTAGGAATTAACGTTTTGTCCGAATAAAAATGTATGATTCCAACTTCAATTATGACAACAGTTTTAACAAATGATGTTAAGTATCTAACATTGCGGCCTCATTCAAGGACATAATTAATTTTGTACTAATGATTTGCTAAACTGTTGGAGAATCGATACAAACTACCACATATTTTATCTGCAATGCCCGTAAAGAAAGTCCTTTAAACAAAGAAAATGTGTAATCTAATGTAAATGATAAGAATGAATACTCAAAGTTCTTCAAAACAACATGAATGGTAACTAAATAATCTGAAATCGTCATTGAAACAAATAAAGTCAAGCTTTTGTAGGTACATTAAACAATTTTTTAACTAAATATAGAAGTGACATGGTATTATTTTTTCACTTGATAATATGACAAGGTCATCTCGCATACTCGTCATGATTGAATGTTCTTGATTATCTCATATTCTGATTATCAAACACAACAAAACATAACACAATAATACTAGATAAGATAATAAGTATGTAGAGATAAATATTGTCAGTATTATTATTGTTATTATTATTATTATTATTATCATTATTATTATTATTATTATTATTTACAAAGTTATCAATCTGAAGTCGCCGGGCGGACGAACAGGCATCACCTTTACTTTTAGTTTCCGCTAATTAACTTTAGTTTGCTTTGGCATATTAACACCACATGTGGTGTGTAAGTAGCTTATATCAAGAGGCAGTTGCTTTGGTTTGCTAGATCAAAGTCAAGGCCAAGGTTGCTGAAAATGAAATTCAGTTTCTGCTCAATAACTTAGGTTTGATTTGGCCTATTGACACCAAACATTGTGTATGGGTAAGTTCGTTGACATAAAATGTGCTGTTTGAAAATGTCAACGTGCTTAAACAAACTTCTTAAGGTCAGTCATGGTGATTTACTGAGGGTTATTTACTTAAAAGGCTGGAATTATAACACAGACATTTCCTTTCGTTTTTTAAAAGCGTATAGGCATGAAAGGTGATTTATATTTGGAGAGTTTCAATAGCTGAATACATTTTCAAATTAACACAATTAAATGTCATAGCGTTCTAAATGACTTCTCATTTTTAAAACGTATTATGACTTGCAAAATAAAATAAAATAATACATTTTATATTTCATTATTTGTCTGTTTCCAACAACAAGGTTGCTGCTATGAATAAATATATTACGATTTGTGTTTCTGGCGTATTGTCTTTCAAATTGATAAAATGTTTATTGTATTTTGTTTAGATAGAAGAATCGTCCAATCCAGTAACTGTAACATGTTTTGTCATAATTCGATGGACTGAACATACAACATTCAATACAAAGCAATAAATATTAAATTCAACAAATCATCTCCCCACAGTCTGGAGCAATACAGCTGAATATCTGTCTTCAATGACCTAATAAACTACCGTATCGATGTATTGCATTTATTTAATAATATATATAATTTTTAATCTTACACGCTTAATAATATTTCCGTATCAAACAGAAAGGGTAATCAAGAGTGCTATTGACACGATACATGCACAGTATAAAAACGAATGCTTAAACGTCAAAAAAACAAATGTCGTCTCGAAAAATACTTCTACGCTCAACGTATTTACACATATTTTATCAAATCTCTTTTTATTGGCACATTAGATAAGAAATAGATATTAAATTTTCTTGCATAATAGTATAATAAGTCACGTTGTATCGTTCAAAAGCATTGTTATCAATCACTTAGGTCTATCTGCCTACGTAATAATATTCTTATGCGTTTGAACTCAAACCGTACATTATATTTACAACAATGCACTCAAAATTGATATATATTTCCTAACTAATGCACTACTAACATCGTTGCGTCTATGTTGGTGTTTTATTCGGCTCAATGTGTTATTAACAGAATAAAATAACTATTGTTAATGAAGATTAATGTCAGTTCCTATAAAGCTTTACAAAATAATATTTGTTCCACTGATTTAATCATAAAGCCTACCGCTATACTAAATGTGAAATAAATTGTTATCTTTCTAATCATCAAAATGTAATGATGTGTCTGTACAGATATAACAAAATATCGGGGCTGGGTATAACATTCTAAAATTTAAAGAAAATGAAGATGATCATTGTATCTATGAAAACAGCTGTTGATTGATTGATGTTGACATAAGATTCAATTTGTAAAAAATGTTAATAATCGAAACAGAAGTTCATCATCAGTTCGTGAGATACAGGAAAAAAGATAAAAACAAAATTAAAATGCAATAATACATAATAAGCTATACATACTCAAAGCAAATATCTTACCTTTCATAAGAAATATATTCCAAAGTCAGCAATTTACACATCTTTTTACAGTAATCTTGTTCTCTTATTAAACAGTGGTTCTTTCACATTTTGGCAATCTGTTTAAATGAGAGCCCTCGACACATCCGTTGTAGATCCGTCGACAAAAACACAGCTAAAACAGGTAAACACATTTTCCAAAAAGAAAAGAAACGGTTTTCTTTTTACAAAATATGCTTGTTTTTCAAAAGTCGAAGAATGCTATGCCACGATAAAAGTAGACAGACATTTACTTTACGGTAAAGAAATCACTTGCATCCGAAATGATGAAAAACAATGTGCTATGTGGCCTAGCATTCTTTGATCTTTGCCAAACGAGTCTATATTTCTAACACTAATATGTTTAGAAACTGTGTTTACCTGTTTCAGCTTTGTCTTGACCGAGGGCTCTACAACGGAAATGTTTAAATAGATCACTAAAATGTGAAAGATCCTTTGTCTAGTAGGGGTTTCCTAGCGAGCTTTAATGGTAAAGCGTATTTTATTACTTCAATAATGTTCTTGGGTTTTAAATAAGATACAAATTTCAAGCATATAATTATGTCTTCTTAAAGTTAAATTAAACAAAATGTGTGTATTTGTTTTTAAAGTAAACTTGTACGTTCAAGCGTATATAGTAGACATCCCTTCACGGAAAATTAAAATATTAAACTAATCTGTGGATGACTAAGATCACTAAACCAATTGTGACTTGCCTTTGTCACCGGCGAGACTGCAAATTCTATGAAGTAATACTAGACTACCTCAATTTCTGTTATTTGTATCCCTTTATTTCAAATATACCGTTGCAAACTTAAAAATTGGCAAATCCATTACACAAATAAACTAGCTTAAGGGTAAAATAAAGCAGATGTACACATGCATTAAATATAGGCTACTGTATTGACTATGATAGCATTTTATCTGAACCATACAATGTGTAACTATGTAATTTAAAAGAACTCCACTGAGGTCCAAAAACCTGAAAACAGAAAATTTGAATTCTTTACATACACCAACTTGGACACTTAGAAACAGAACGATATGCAAAAGATATTTCAAAAATGTACTCAGAGTAAATTGAAAATCGTATTTTGAGCTATATTTGCTCGACTTGAGAGATTGGGCGTTGTAACGCTTTTTAATTTCAGATTAAATTTCACAATTGAAATAATAATTGTGCAAAAACTGAATAAGCAAATTATCTGATAGTTTCAGACAAGTTATTGGTCTAGACAAATCTTAAAATATTTCCAGTCCCGTCATGTTAAAAATCCTCAGTGGAGTTCTTATGATCAGAACTCGGTAGTAATTAATCAAAATGTCTGATCACATACATTTGGTACGTGCGTTCTATATCTGACATACTTTATATTTTTTCGTTTTATCTTTGTTATAAAATACAATATCATTGCAGATGCTTTTAGATCTGTCTTTAGGGAAATAATTAAATGTAATAAATTTTATATTTAAATCTTTACAACTTATATAACAATGGAATACGCACGTTTCGAACTTCTTTATAAACAATTTAATGCTACTTTTTTAAATATGTGATAAAAATATTTTCTTGTACCGCCGGTTAGCTCAATAGGTAGAGCGTTGGACTATGAATCGGACGATCCGGGCTCGATTCCCGGACGGCGCTGGTCACTTTCGTTTTGATTGATCATAAAATCCTTTATACTGTCATTCGCACTGTACCACTGCTCTGGCATGTACAGAAGTTTCAGTTCCTTGCGAAAGTGAAGGCATCTTATACTGATAAACTGCTTGACAGCTTGCCTAGGAACGATGCTGTGGTTGAACTATGCTCTGGTGAATTCAATGTACTGTCGTGATCCGGAGTGAAAACTACTAACTTCACCAAACATCTTGTAATAGACAGGAATGCATAGTATTGAGACATATCATTGATCTTAAATGAACAAAACTGTCGATCCTAAATTCAAACAAATAAAATTCTTTGAATTTTTTCAAAGCTGTGACGTTTTCGTATTTTATTATATATTAGTCACGTATGTATACCATTAATACAACGCTTGACAAAGCCTATTAAATGTTTCGACGACGATCCCAATTACAGGTTTATGCCAAATTAAACATGAAAACAGCAACTACATATCTCATACCTACTATACCTCGACCAAAACAATATTGTAAAATTCTGAAAAGAACATGGTTGTTTTTGTGTTGTTGTTGTTTTTTTAATCGGAGACTTATTTGCCATGTAGAACATTTTTAACATTTTGAATGCAATATTATACGAAATACTTCAAATTGACGTTGTTAGAACTTTTACTGAATATTAACTATCTCAGAAAATGAAAAGAGGCTTTTCGATAACATTGATTTATTATGTAGAATCAAACGTTGCAAATGCTGTATATTTATTGTTCACATGTTATGGAACATTAAATTTGAAACGTGTATCATCAATTTCACAAGGCAAATTTTATAAATTGCAAGCAACTTAAGATATATTACTATATTTAATTTTGTTTCCATTGCTCTATTTTCTAGAATTTTGTATGAATTATTTCTACGATCACAATATTTATCATTTACAATTTGATATAACAGAAACTTTGTTTTTTTAAAGATAAAATGTCCCGGAATACAATCATCATGAGTTTTGAAAAATGCTTTCACATAATTGCATATATGATTTATAACAAGTCGAAGCTAGCAATGTAGAATCTACTTGTATTTGAAACTGTATATGAAGTACAACCGCATATTTTACAAATTGAACTCTTGGTCCCCAATAAAAAAGAATGCGTCTGTACTAAACGAGATAACAATGGGCGGAACTAAACAAAACGTAATTTGAATGGGGATCACAACACTGACTTAATGTAATTCAAATCTTTTTACTTGTTGTAAAATCTTTGATAAAGCAGCGAGGATAAATGTATGGAATTCAAAAGACAAGGAACAAATGTTCTAGAAGTTGCATGTTACTTGAATAATTTCATTTTCAGAACTCGCACTTAATATTAACGTAGCTTCATCTTAATGTTGAACACGAATTGACTTATTTAAATATATAGTATATTAGTATATCGATTGTGATGTGTTCATGCCCTCAGACGTCGTGAAGTATATCTTAAGATAACTCAATTTATTTCAGTAATTTCCTCATATCATAAGTAGATGCAATCTAAGAAAAAGAAACAACACGGAAGTAAGTTTAAGGTATATCTGTCTAATTTTTCAATGTGCAAAAAAAAATAAAGAAAAAAAATAAGGTAACATAATTAGAATCATATTCAACACATCACGTAATGTATTCTGCAACTGACATATTAAATCACTGCACAAGTCAATATAGAAATCGTGTTATTAGAGTTCAGAACATGTATTGGCAAAGAGCCATATTTGAAACGTCAATCACACAGTTAGCTACTTACATTGTTTAGTTTTTACGCCGATTGCAACATAACATTGCAATTCTCTGTGGTCAACCAACTAACCGATTTTCATGGATAATGAACAACTAACAAACCTATTTTTCCACTTTTTACCGCAAATTTGTAAATCAAGAGATGAGAGACAAAAACCATTAGACTCAATGTTCACCATTATAAACTTTTTCTCCGCTAGTGACCGACTTTTCCCGCATGATTTTGTAATCAGAGGGGAGAAACAAATGGCCATTCAACTCAATGTTTGTCATCATTGGTCAAGGATAATTTCAGCCTCAGCTGGGGATGAGCAAACCCTTTACTGCGAATATATCACTCTACTGACATACTAGTACATCTAGGAAAACAGGGATACATTCCGATACAGAATTTGACATGGCATGTTAGTGTGTGATAACCTAAATTAAAGAAAAGAATGACTAGATTATCCAAATAACAAAATGCATTAATAGTGTCTTCCAACTTATACTGACAGAAAGAATATGGAACTCCAGTGTTGATTTGAACCAATTAAGGAGGCAAGCAAAAATATTGAAGAAAAAAATAAGCACACTACAAGCGCTGCAATGTTGTTTTAATCACGTCGTTGTTCCTATGCCAAGTGACAGTTAATTTATCATTTCAGCGAAAACTTGACCACAGAACAGTGAATGAAATAAATTCTAATAATATCATAAACCATGGCAATTATTGTTGTGAAGACTGCAAAGTCTAAGCCTTCAATATGATTATCAATTTAGCAGATAGTACTACAAAGTGATGTAGTCTGCTTTTATAACAAAACAAGAAACAGCTTTTTAATGTTTTAATAATTCTGATTTTCTTCTCTTTCTTTCTTATTCTTTTTTTATTTATTGTTATTTTTTTATAATTTTACGCCAGTTTTAACAGATACGCCTTACCCGATGATTGACCCCTTCTCTCCAAAGCTTATGTTCTCCCTTTTAAGCGGACTTAATAAATAATAAAAATCATTCGACAAAACGTTTATACATATATACAGTCATCATATGTAAAGTGAATCTATTTCTACTTTTCATGCAAAATTTCATATTATTTGTGAAATGGTTTTACAAATGACATTCATTTTAATTTATGCAATACATAGGTTATTGTGCAAATCAAGACATCAATTCGTCTTCAACGTGATTGTATGGGATTCTCACTCGACATAAAGTCTAAAATATCATTACGAATGTCTGTCAGTATTCGTTGTGCAGAACTTTAAGATACTTAACACACTTTCGCATATCTTTCTCTTTCTAGTAAGTATTTAACTGACAGAAGTCAAAATGCAGCTACGATATTTTAAATGAAATCCAGGGGATTTCTTAAACCTTAGAACATAAAAACGTTTCACATTGGACCAATTTTTTATGATTAAAAAAATAGAACGAAAAGAGCTAATGGAGTCAAACTTTTAATATAAGTTCATATTGGTATACCCTTAGATCATACATTAAATTGTACAAAATCCCGAAAAAAATCCTAGTCCTGTTATGTCAAATACCTATATAGAGTCTATATAGAGACACTAAAATAAACAATTTACCACAGTTGTGTCGATTGAAGCCTATGGAATATTAACTTCGTTTTTCTTTTTTTCTCATTAAATAGCAATAACCACCAGATTGTATAGTAAATATCTGTGTAATGATATTTTTACAAAAAAAGGATTGTTGTAACAAATAAGCTTATTTTGTAAAATATCAGACAAATTAGCTACATTCTTATTTTTTCCTGCTTTCATATAAAATAAGGGAATGGTCGATAACAATAAAAATAATAGATTGTTCGATGATAAATGAATGAAAAAAGAAAAGTAACTCGCGATATCACATAATCTTGAAGAGAATATATTATTGTATTGTCTGTTTTTAAATTACATAAAAGTAATTGGCATTATTCAAGTACAGTTCATTGTCACACACACATTAAACAGATCGAGTGAAGAAATTTTTATCAAGTGTTTTCATATTGTAGCATTCAAAACACATTCTCATTTTTATGTTTGAACTTATTCAATCGCAGGCCAATCCCTCTTTTCAGACAGTATCATGTTATTTATCCTCTATTTTCGTTTTAGCTTTTCACTGTTGTAAGACAAAGAAATTAAAACAAATGCTTATGTGTATTTCTTTCTTAAATTGTTGACAAAAATAACTGCGCTTGCATCTTGATTTACTGTTTAAGTCAACGCGTGTGGGTGTAATATTGGTTTGTCTTAGTTAGTTAGGACTAAACAGTCTTTAATAAATGTTCTTTTGTGTGGCCTATGATCTTTTATCTTTATCTCCTCAAGAATGAATTATCTAAAGAAATAAAATCATGTGTTAATTATGTTTTCTATTTGATTGATATTAAATACGTAATGCAATAATTTTAGATGAAATTGTTGGAAGATTATACAGATTTTCAAAATAACGTTCCAGCTTTTGAAATTGTATTTATAAGTCTTTAGTGAGTTCATGCAAAAGGCAATCAAGCAACCAAATCAATTTGTTGAATTCGTTTATCAAACTTGGTATCACAAATATATTTTGCTATATACAACAGGATTGCAAGTTGTTCAAATTTAATTGTTCTCAAGGCAACAAAGCTCTGTAAAAATTTCAAACATGTTTGTGTGAAAAAAAGTTGTCATTATACATTGTTAAGTACAATACAGATTCTATTTGACACACTTATAAATGTTATATTGTTATATCAGACTCGGCTAGCACCCCTTTCAATTGGGTATTCGCTCAAAAAACTTCAGTATTGTACTCAGCACTGTAAAATAACCTTTATTTTTTATATTTTTGCTTTATGGGTGCCCTACTTGGGTGTGTCGGGGGGCTGCGTCCTGTGAACGTTGCATTTGCCTTGTTGAGCTTTATTCTTGTTTTTTAATATATACTCAGTCACAGAGACAGATTTTTATTTCGCAAATGCATTGTTCCTCTTTGATATAAATATCTGTCACTGTTTCTTTGTTAACAAGAAGACAAATCAATATCATATCATTTCTAACTACTCGTACATTAATATGTCAAGAAACATTGTTCACATATGCCTTCTAATTAATGTTTAAATTGTCCTTTATATGATTATCTTATTTCACATCAGTCATATGTTTTTTCTTCATCTGAAACGGCCTACTTTATGAGACATTCTAATATTATGAACAAATAACCTAATTATACATAAATTTGATCACGAATGTTGTTTTTTTTTATTCTATGAATGATATTTGTATGCTAGTAAATTTACCATTTGAACTTTTTCTAGAACACAGATTTCAGCAGATATTTCAGTTAGTATTTTTAAATGAAATTTAAGTACCGGCTTAACCTCTTTTAAAACAAGTGTGTTAAACAATGATAATTTTGTACGCCGCTATCCTAATAAAATTGGTACTACATGTTGTATTTAATATTTGTGTTCCATTACTTTCCTAATACTACTTCTTCAATATGATAAATTCAATTTTAATAATAGTCAAAAGGTCAATATTATTGTTTGTTTGTTTTGATTGGTTGTACGGATCACAACACAATTTTGGTCATGTGGCATATAAAAAGGAAAGAAAATTTAGCTTACATCGGGTGTTACAAACTTGAAGCAACACCAGAGGTCAACACTTTTGTTTGTTTGTTGTTGTTGTTTTTTCTTTTCGGTTTTTTCACACCGACACGTTAATCATTTGCTATCTCATCCGGCTCACCATAACTTAACACATTTTCGTTGTCTGTCTCTTTCTAGTAAGTCTTTAACTGAGGTCAAAATGCCGCTATAATACTTCAAATAAACTCCAGTGAGTTCTACAATCCTTAAAGCATAAAACACACATTGGACCCATTTTTCATGATACAAATAAAAAGCTTAAGATGTCAAACTTCTGATAAAAAATCATGCTGGTATACTCTTACATCATACATCAAAGTGTACAAAATCCCGGAAAAAAGTCAAGTCCTGTCATGTGAAATACCTGTAATGAGTCACTGAAATAAACAATTTACTAGAGTTGTGTCGATTGAAGTCATATCTTAGCCTTGTGTGGAATATTTACTGCGTCTCTCTTTTTCTCTCGTTAAATCCCCATAACCACCAGATTGTATAGGAAATATGTGTGTAATGATATTTTTAAAAAGTTGGATATTTGAAGCAAACTTATTTTGTAAAATTTGAGACAAATTTGCTGCATTCATTTTTTTCATGCTTTCATACAGGGAACAATTAACATTTCTTTTTAATGAAATTTTAATAAAGGATTCAAAATTATATTTGAAGTTTATGTTGAACTCTAAAACGAGTAGTATATAATTGATTTGAAGAAAAAAAGATAGATGAAGCAATGTGAACTGCGACGTACCGACACAACTTTATAATAATTCTGGCCCGCTTCGAGTTGCAAGTTCGCTATAACTTTTGTTATTCAAAATAGTTGTGCAAGCAACATATACCAAACGAAGCGGAAAATAGTGGAATGTGTTAATACATATATTAGGTTTTCCGTCATTTCCAACAAAAATAGTTATAAACAAAAACATATCTTTTTCGTTCCAAGATGGTGCGATTGTTAACATTTTGTAGGATATGACGCCGTTTTGATTCCCAGCCCTGTTCATATAAAATAAGGGATTGGTTGATAACCGTTTGAGAAAAAACTAATAGGTTGTTCGATGATAAATGAATGAAAAAAGAAAACTAACTGGGGTATCACATAATCTGGAAGAGAATCTATTATTGTATTGTCCGTTTTACATGAAAGTAATGGGCATAATTTAAGTACAGTTCATTAAACAGATTACGTGAAGAGAAGAATTGTTATCAAGTTTTTACAGATTGTAGTATTCGAAACACATTCTCATTCTTATGTTTGAACACCAATCCTTTTTTTCAGACAGCATCATCTAATATACACTGTTTTTGCTTTAGCTTTCCTCTGTTGTTAGGCAAAGAAATTAAAACAAATGCCTATGTGTATTTCTTTCTTAAAATGTTGAAAAAAATAATTGCGCTGGCATCTTGATTTACTATTAACGTCAACGCTTGCAAGGATTGCAAATTTTATTGTTCTCAAGGCAACAAAGGTCTGTAAAAAATTTAAACATGTTTGTGTGAAAGAAAGTTGTCATTATACATTGTTAAGTACAACACCTATTTTATTTGACGCACTTGTAAATGCTACATTTCTATATCTGACTCGGCTAGCGTCTCTTTCAATTGGGTATTCGCTCAAAATACTTCAGTATTGTACTGTAAAATAACCCTTTTTTGCCTTATGGGTGCCCTACTTGCGTGTGTCGGGAGGCTGCGTCCTGTGAACGTTGCATTTGCTTGTTGACCTTTATTCTTGTTTTTCAATATATACTCAGTCACAGAGACATATTTTCATTTCGCAAATGCATTGTTCCTCTTTGATACAAATATCTGTCACTGTTTTTTGTAAACAAGAAGGCAAATCAATATCATATCATTTATCACATATGTCTTGCAAATAATGTTCAAATTGTCCTCTTATATGATTATCTTATTTCACATGTCATGTGTATTTTTTTCTTTTGAAATGACCTATTTCATGAGACATTCTAATATTATGAACAAATAACCTATTTATACGTACATTTGGTCATGAATGTGATATTTTATTCTATAAATGATAGTTGTATGCTACTAACTTTTACAGCTGGAATATGTTTTGACCACATACATCAGAAGATATTTTAGTAAGTATTTTTAATGATGTTCAACTACCGGCTAAACCTCTCAAAACCAAGTGAACAATAAACATTTTGTATGCAGATATCCAAATAAAATTGATACTTTATGCTTCTATTCAATATTCGTGTTCCAATTCTTTCCTAATACTACTACTTCATTTTAATATGATAACTACAATTTTAAGAATAGTCAAATGGTCAAAATTATTGTTTGTTTGTTTGATCGGTTGTTCGGCGCACAACACAATTAAGGTCATGTGGCACCGAAAAAGGAAAGATGACTTTACCTTATATCGGATGTTACAAACTTAAAGCAACACCAGGGGTCAAAAAATTGTGTAAGTTTATTGTTGATTTTACGGTTGCTTCACAGCGATATCATAATGATTATTATTACGCCTTTCCATCGTTATTGGCGCCGCTCCTTGTTTTTTATTATTTTAGGCGCCTGAGAAGAACAGCCAAGGTTCCGTTAGCTAGCTCGATATCTTTTTTACACGAAGAATTCAAAGTCCCTGTTGGAATTGAAAGAAGATAAGGTGGGAAGGTATTGAAGTCTTAATGACCTTAACTTCCAGGTCATGGACTCCAAAATAGCATATATAGTATATGCATACAAGGATTAATTTTCATTGTTGTTTTTTAATTATCAATTTTTTTTGTTCTGGTTTTCTTTTCGCCAAACATCAAAAGATATGCCGTATTTTATTTTTTATATACAGTGTTTTGATATATTGTAGTTACATGTGTGTATTGAAAAAATTTGAAAACATAATACATTCACGAGTAAAAGTACGATCTAAAAGAGGTACAACAGTACAAGTATATATGACATAAAAACATTTAAACCATGTCGCTCTTCTAACAGTAAAATTCCAACACCAACAATAAAATTTAAAAAAAATAATTAAATTGCCATTAATGTCTTTCTTTCTAAAATCATTTGTTATCTTACCCGAATGTGTTACAGAATACCAATATATGTACTGACGACTGTGACTTTTTACATATTAATGATAAGCAAAAGAAGACTGTAAAATTAATTGTCCATACTCTCCTATAAATGTCTGCAATACGCAAGCGATATATTTATGATCTTTCACAAGTGTTGTTCAAATACAACAGCCCAAATGTCAGATGACATAATGTTGTGTGCGCAACATGAATTTCACATGAATTTGTACTATTTTGAGTGTTTTCTTTAAACATAATTCTTTATCATCCGTTATTGTGTATATGTATTGAATTTTCAATATGTTACGCATATTTAATTAATTACGCTTATAATTAAATGGAGTAGCAACAGTCTAGATTATATTACTATTAGACCTCAGTGCTTCTTTTTACCGCATGCCATTCTTGACAAGGACTGGGATATTCTATCTTTCTATTAAGAAGTTTTATTAATATCTTATGCGCGTAAACAATTCACATAAAGGCACTTTCTTTACTACCAATTTTGCATTTTTTATTACTTTTGTTATGCTACAAAGTGTGAAAATTTTTGCTGTGCTACATTTTAAAAACAATGTGATTTGAAATCAAAACTTTGAAATAAAGAATTCGGTTATTTCACATTATTTGTTTGTTTGCTTGGGTTTAACCGCAACACTGACAGATAACTGATCACACCGCAGAAACATGATTGGATTATTTTTTCAAGAAATTGTGTCCATGAATATTGATCTCGGACATAGAGTACTATGGTAATTTTTTCTTTTACCGCAGATTCAGAAATCATGTAAAACGATAATTCCTGGTTAGTTATCAAGGACAACCGGTTAGATTAATCAACCGCCGAGCTAGGAAGAGAATATGTGTAATATGTGCGTAATCCCAGTGAAAAAAGATAAGGCAAAATTCCTGTAAGTTAATGTCACATATCGGGACCTTATCATCCTATTCGTGTACAAATAAGAGAGGTGAGACCAATCCTCTCTTTAATGACATGGCAATGTCATTTTGATATTGTAAGGGAGATATAATTGATGCTGTTATTCATTTCCAATATCAACCGTCATGCATGTTTTTTGTACGGATTGACAAATACCAAACAAAATTAAGCACGGTAATATTGACGCAATACATAATTGTGTCAATAAATTAAACAAGTTTTTAAGTGATACAATTTATCAAAACATTCCTTTTCCCCAGAAATAACTCGCTTTTATCTGTTTCAGAAAACATAAAAATTAAGAACATTAATGAAGGACAAAGAACGCATCCCCAACGGCCATCGGCAAGGAGCCTAGCATGATACCAAACAGGAAATCGCATACGGACAAAAACGGAAGTGATTTCATTATAAAGCAATCATAAAAGGAAATCATAGAGACCTACAACTTGAAGGTAATTAAAGGGTTTAAATCTATATCTTATGAAATACTTTTATACAATTTATGTACAGTCAACTTGTATCATTTCCATTATTATATGGCTGTTCCCGAAAAGTTGTAACATAGTATATCACTATTATTTAATACAAATGATTATTGTACTTAAACAGAATGAATGTTCCGGAACAAAATATATTTGCTATTTTAGTAAGGTTTCATTCTTTTAGCAATGATCTTGTGCATGCGTCATTCACATACTGATAATTATCCTATTAAGGAGGGTTAAAGTTAAATTCCTGTTCACGAATTAACAAGGCTTGATATTAACATTAAGACTATCCCTGCAATTCCAAATGAATCATCATTAATAAAGCTCATCAATTTAACATACCTTTAAAAAGATAATAATTAATTAAACATCAAATAAAGTATGAACAGTCAATAACGATATGACCGATAATATCGGCTTTAAATAGAATTGATAATGAGGGTGGGTCAATATGCCATGCCCTATAGTCAATTTATTTAACAAAATTGTAAATGTTCTATAACATTGCATTTCAAGAAAAGATGAATTTGGCTAATGTCGGGTGTAACGAAAGCAACACCAGGATTCAAATCCACCCAAACCAGATTGAGCTATGAGATGCATAGACTCAAATAATTCTAACGCATATTGTCGCCTCTTACGATCACGCACAGATAAATCATAAACGGTGGATGAAATTATGATGCCTCAACAATTATAAAACGCTCAGCGACAAGAGGAGTTTTTAAGAAAGGGGAATAAACACATCTTTATCATACTTGGATGTTATAGAACGGCCTCTAGTAGAACGGCCTCTAGAAACAGGAAATATGACAACAGTTCCATGGGTATTGAAAAACAAATAACGTACATATCTTTATTGACAATTGCTAATCACTTCGTAATGCTGGCCGACGATCAATTTGGCAGGCAAAAAATTGCTACAATTGCGAACTGGCGCAAAATAGTTTAACCAGCTCCTTTCATAACGTGCACCAGTCACATAATTAGAAAAAAAATCTATCGTAGGAAACGGGGTACCTATCTGGTAGTTATTAGCCAAACTTTTAAGTGATCCTTATGAATCATTTGGTTTGACCTTATTGATATCCCTGCGATATGAAATGCCTTGGTAGTGAAAGTCAGGTGTCTTTTCAGTGCTAAGCTTAACTTTATTAATGTTAAATTTGTAGCGTTTACTACCAGACTCAGGCATTTTTAATCGTGCCGTTTCCATTTTTGAATTAATGCATCCTCCTTGAAATATCTGCATAAGATGTTGTTGTTGCCATAGATATTACAATTATCGATATTTAAATCTAATGCAGATTGTGCTGGAGCTTCTATGTCAGCCATTTTTAAATGCGAATGCGAATAAAATTCTTAATCGGCTGACTGATTTTGCTTTCATCCCGAAGCAGATACTTTGAAGCAAAGCATAATTAACACAAACAAAGTACTCACGAGCAAAATTAGAATAAACACTTTATATTAAATTACATATTGACCCACCAACGTATTAAATGAATTTGTTTTACCTTTAAGAAATAGAAGCGTGCTTGTAACGTCAATTTTGTCGGTACATACATTTGATAAAGCGTCAATTGCATTAACTATGAATTCTCCAAAGATAGACGCTTCATAATAAGCAATCGCATACATGCAATTGGTAAAATGGTTACGGATCGAATCTTAAATAATCACATCTTGTTTAGATTAATATTAACTCAAACTTCATGTTCGTCGGTACATTATTGGATATGCAATATGCACCTTTATGCAGTTATTGATCAGACAGGGTTTTTTGTTGCAGTGTCTAATCTCAACGCTAAATACTAGGACTGAAGCCTAACTTTTCTCCGAATGGATCAGACAATCCTTCTATAGGTTTATGGTGTTTGACCTTGGCTATTTATTAACTGACTTTATTACCGATTAGGATTATCTACTTGTTACGACCAACCTCCACACTAAATCTTAAAATAAACTTTCCTTATTACCTGATGTGATCAACAAGATATAGTTAATAAAACCACTTTCTTCTTTGGTAATTTTCTTTCCTGAAAATAAATGCATTGCTCGCTCGAGGTCAAAAAATATTTTCGTATAAAACTGTAATGGCAGCGCTAAACCCGTGAAATTATGTAATCAATCAGCAGTCAATCATTCAGATAGCGGGAAAAGATATAAAATAAAACTCATCTGCACGATTATTTCTATTTAATGCTGATTTCTTACTTTCAATTACATAGTTTTACTTAAAAAACTTGAAAATTGTTTAATCCTTGACTGACAATTTCTTTAAGCATATTTCAGGGTTTAAAGTTTAAGTGAGTATGATTAATGTTATCGCTATAAAAGGTCTTAGTTTCATTAACAGTAATCTCATGGGATAAACTTTTCTGATTTGTTAAGATGTGATTTACATAGGAATGTCGATATTGTCAAATTTTGACTGCGTGGATTATGTGGAAAAAATAAGTCTTAGACTAGTTATTCTGGTATCAGAAAACGAAAGATTTTTTAAATAATATATTTAATTACAATCTGAAGCCAAAAGTTAACGTTAAATTGTGTTTTCAACGAAAACTTCCTAACCTGAATGATAAGCCCGTGACTCATAATAAAATGTTCGTGAATCCGTGCCGATTAATTTAAAACAGAGAGAGAAAAAAAAATGTTCTCGTTCGTTCGTTCAGTCATTTGTTTGTTTGTGTCATCGTTGGTTCGATTGTTTGCTCATTCGTTTGTTCGTGCTTTTGGTAACAAAGCAATTAGAAAAGCCCTTAGCAATTAACACAACACAAATAATCAAACTTCATAGACCTATTTAATGTGATGACATCTTTCATCATTAACCATTAGACTTTTCGAATGGTGTGATCATTTTTAGTTGATTAAACCAACAGAAAAAGACCAATCAAATATCGTATCTCCTCTAAAGTGACCATTCACTTATAACATATATTTGACTTCTCGAAACCAATGCAAACTGTATGATAAGTATTGCTTGTATTTTATAATACCCGTTAAAAGTTATGTGTTGATTGACACGTGAATAAACTTTATTATTATTAATATTGAGGTACTAACACAGACATTTAATGACGGTGAAGGATTCTTGAAGTTCAATCAATGTCATAAACTGGAGATAGCAGACGGGTTTGGTTAAGCAGCTGGTAACTGTTCAGATGTTATGTCCGCTAACATTATTATATCAACGACACAAAAAATGTTATCACCTCATAAAGGTATATTTTTATTGATCAATGATTAAAGATATACTATGCTCATCCTTGGGTAAAATATGTTATTTTCAGAAATTTATTACAATCTTTAAAACTCTTATTTGAGATGACAGAATGAATGAAAGTTACGTTTGGGAAGCTGCGTTCCCTAATACAGGTCAAGTAAAATTGGTCTTTTCTTAAACAATCTGCCAGTTTTTAATGACACTATATATTCACATTGTTACCAGCTATATACGAGTGTGTAGAATTTTACAAATATTATATCTACATTGTGTGAAGTCAAAACATTTGTATTTTATATTAACGAAGAGACTGTGTAGCAATTATAAATGTTTTTTTTAATATCATAATTGAGCCTAGTATATCTCTAAGGCAACATATTTGTAATCGTTGTACGAAAATATTACCATGACTAACGTTATATACACAACATGATCTTTAAAAAATATAACATATATAAACATTAATTCAAATTAATTAACTAACTGAACGATAGTGTTAGTCATCATTGCATTCATTGCATTTAATTTGATTGAGTTTAGGTTGCAAGCAAGACATTTTGATATAACGATGATCCGTAAACTAATTATACTTGTACGATTGCCAAATTGAATAATGATATAAGAATGGAAGTACCATTAAAGCTTTGCAAAATGTCAGAAGAAGAAGAATCACGTACAAGTTACCGCAAATAATGTTAATCATCATAAATAAGATTAACTTGCATTCAAGCAAGAAGAAAATACAAGGTTCTTTTTACAATACATTCTTTTTAAAGATGAAATTATGTAAATATTTCAGTTTTTTGTTGTTGATTCTTATATATAATATTGATTCCCTTAAGGCTGAGGCGTTGCCTTCAAGGATTGCCGGAGTTTTTGCATCTCTGAGCTCCATCAAGTGAGGTGGTTTTGACTCCTGATGTTACTTAAAGTTTTTAACACCTGGGGTTAACCAAAATCATCTTTTATGTTCGGCCGCCATAAAACAAAATCCAAACAAAACAAACAATTCAACGTATTGAGTTTGTTGATTATGATTTCCTGCTAAACTTTTATTCTTGTATTATTTAAAACATAGAATTTCCCTCATAATTCATATTATTTGTAGTTTAAGTTTATTTCATATTGATCTATTATTAAAAGATGTTAGGTGATACATTTGGTTTTCATGTTCTGAAAATGCGCTGTAACTTTCTTGTTATTAGATCGTCCAGCATTATTTGTGAAGGCACGAGTAGGTACCTATGAAGTATACCGATCATCGAAAGTATCCAAAGTAAATTAATACAACCGATTATATAAAGTAGAAAATTCGATAACTACATTTTAACACACAGCGCCAAAAGGAACGCGATTAGAAGTCGGCGACCTTATACAGTCATCCACAACAATTTATTTATCTTACCTTTTTGAGGCAAGGTGAGTACTGTTTTTTGTTGTTGTTGTATTGTTTGTCTGCTTGTTTGTGTTTGTTGTTGTATTTTTGTACTTGTTTTATTCGTACCATATGTTCTTTTTAAAAGACTTGATGACTGGTTAATATGAGTCTGAAACAAATTTCTGAACAATACATTCTTCTATGGGCAAATGGTTGCTTAGTAACATACCAGTAAAAGCTAGCAACAATTTCAGTGAGGGCGGTCATTAAGGTTTCCATCTAGATAGTGTATATATATTTTGTATTTATTTTCCAAATACAGTCTGGGTGTTTTATTTAATTTTAAAACGTGACTGTGATAAATCGAAATGTTATACATGCTTAAGGTTTCATCATTAGTGGCATTTAGCTGAGACGGCAATGGTTTTACAATTCTTGTATAAATCAATATCAAGTCAATTGTTGAGGTGTCGGTTCAAAAGATCTCAATGTATCTCCTCCATATTGTTATTTATCTGATAACCCAGTTTAACACCGGCTTTATATTTGTCAAGAACATGGCTTAGTTTTCTGTAACTCTTAATCTCCATATGTCGTAAGTTCAAATTCATCTTCAGCGACATTTGTCTTAGACTCCGACTAAACGTATGAATCAAACTTAGCATTGTATTACCTTTGCGATCTTAGGGATATCTTATAAATTACAAAACACATTAATATCTCCTTTGAGACGAATTTTTATTCCGAACCAATGGGACAACTAGCTTGACAGTTCAATATTTCATTGTCAACAAAGCTGTTAATTCAAGATCGTCATTAAAACGTACGATGTTCGAATGCAAATAGAACAAGAACATTGAAGAATTTCCTCAAATAATTTGTGATGTCTTTACTTAAAATCCATTTGATTACTTCAAGGATTGGCTCATACGACTTATTTAGTATCAAAGTAACTGAGCTAAAAATCAACCTTATAACAATTTAGGTGCGAATCGTTTACAAATAATCATTGTGCGACTTTATTTAAGCTTTAATTATATTGTAAATCATGTCTTTTTAATAGTTATTGTAGTACAAATAAAGCGTATGTATAAAAGGAAGCAAGTCAAATCAATCAACGCATGACACTTCTTAATGGCCGTATACTTATCGAATTATTACAGGCACTTAAACATTCGCAATAATTTGCAGGCATTTTAGTTCCTAATTACAGCCATGGTTATCACAACAATCATTAAAGTGTTATATATGGAAGAAAATTATGTCAGTATTATGTCAATAAGTTAATTCATTTCTAACAGTCATATGCATGTACACTAAAATGTTTTGCTCCGTAATCCATGTTTTGTGAAGATAACGTTAATTTTGCTTACTGCTTGTAAGGTAAAATTGTAAAATTTAAAGTAATTTGTTTTCCTTATAATTTTTCCTGAAAGCATAAAGATTTAAGCCATTAAATGCATGTGGTACATACATACAACCAGTGTGTAAGGTTTTATTTCACTGAGAAGTTGGTTTGCACAATGATCAAAATGTCATGGAAAACAGTATGTTTTGCTCTTACATAGGTCAGTTAGCTGTTGTTACATTTCCTCTATTTACATTACGTCAAAATTGACTTGTCTTATTTTGATTCATACATTAATGAAAGATGTTGATATGATTATATATGAAATTCAAACACAGTTTGTTGTTTTGATGAATTGATACAATGCTTTAAAAATGCTTTAAATAGAGTGTCCATATTTTCTATTTATTATCTTACACAGAAAGGAAGTGACTTATATGGTGGCTGATTTAAAGGTTTGTTGTATTTCTGCTTTCTTGACAAGATGATTTGATATCACTTAGACAAGGTGAGATATTGTGTTGTATATTTTTATTTAAGTATGTTCGATGCATGTTTGGCACAGACCACTTAACCGGCTTTTATTACATTTAGATATTTGACAAGCAATTACAAGGTAATTGTCAATTGCATAATCAATATCACTAGAAATTTAATTGGCCATGCCTTGAAAAAGACTAGTGTAAAAATAAACAATTTCTAGGGAGGGTCGAATTTGTTCGTATAAATTTTGTTTGCCTAAAAACATAGTTCCTCGTTTTAATTTTCCTTCAAGTAAATAGATACAATGCTTTAATTACGTTATATTATCTTACTCAACCAAGTCATATAAAATTATCAGAGTCAGTGATAATTTAATGTACTTATGTAACCAATCACAATTATTCTGATAAAAGTAATATTATGGTTATTAAAATGGTAGGTGAAAGTTCATAATCGGTAATCGTTTCAGATCTACCACTCACGTTTGTTAAGATTTATTTTGAATAAGTATGTCAATATTGTCAATTTATGATTATGCGGAATATTAATCTTATAAAAGCGTTATAAAAATGGCCTTCCAGCGCAAGGATAAAAAATTTATTTGCAAATAGAATCTTTGAATAAATTCCGCATGTTTGTTTGAAACCTTAAGTTATTTGAAACGACGTGTTAAGTGTTTTGCTTACACAATCAAGTGTAGGGTCAATAGCCTTAAACAGCATTGTCAGTGACATTTGCCTGAAGCGTCGTTAAAATTAAAGAAAGCCTTCGCTAATTTGGATGTCAGCATGAGTGAACTCATTGATCTCCTCAATACGTTTATGTCTCTATTTAACTTATTTTTACACTTTCAAATATTTAGCGTGAACATAGCTCGGTGATTTGTTACTCTCGATTTCCACAATACAAAAGACCAAACAGACTTTAATCCCATCACCAGGCACATGTGGCTTAGACCCCGACTTTACGCTTGAATCAAACGAAGTATATAAATATCGCTGTGTCAGGGGAAGATTTCTTACAAATCTTTTAGATTTATTAATTTCTCCTTAGAGATACTTTCTTATGCAAAGGCAATGGTGCAATAAGCTTTTATTTAGATATGTCATTGTCCTAGAGGCTTCTATTTCCATATAGTCATTTAGATGCGAGATCTTCTAATTAACAGAAACGAAACATTGCTGTGAACAATTCTCTCGAAATACCTTATGTCGCCAAAAACATACGTGGGTTCTCCCAATATTCTGTGACAAGTGTATTAATAAGGTAGATTACATAGTTACGGTTTGATATTTTGATGTATTACAATCTTTTGCAATTGAAACATTTTGAAAACTTTACATACAAAATCATTACATACGGGCGTTACAAATGAACCATCTGTAAGATTTGTCACGGACTTCTGGGACAACCCTCGTATGCATTTGCTTTTTAAGACAGCCTCTTACATATTACAAATATTTTGAATAAATCAACATTACTGCAATTTATACGTGATGCGTTTCAAAATGATACTTTTTATAAATTTTAACTTCAGGCAAAGTTACATTGAGGGAAATAATATTAATAATAATAATAATAATTATAATTATGAGCATAATAATAAAAACTTTATTTTGAGAAGGTGACATATTAAGAGTACATAATAAACATACAACTTATTTCAAATATGGCCTTCTATACATATATAAACAGAAAACAGAAATAACAATTAACAGCAATTTAATAAAGACAAACACTCTTACAAAAGATATAGCATTTTTGTGGATTATAAATTACAACGTATGGAAATCTCAAGCGACCAATCTGTTACCAAAATATCTTTTTATTATCTATTTGGCAAGCCACAGTCACAATTCACTTTTATGACTTTAATCAACGCAAACCCGAATCTCCTTGCCAGTTAAACGCTTATTATCTAATAATGTTGTTTGTGTTTAAATACAGTAAGTTTGTGCATTAATTAATGCATATTGCTTTTTAAGATGAGATGCAACCAAATAATATTGAATAACGATTTGGTTCATTTCCTCTTTTTCTCGTGTTAAATGTTAATAATATCTTCATTTTAATTAGGTTGCTTCTTGAGTATTATATATATTTTAGATCAGGACAATCATGATAATTGAAAAAGAATTCAAGGATATTAGGATAAAAATTATGGTGTTTACATAGAAAAAAATAAAGTTACGTATATTACAGAGTTGAAGTTTGATATATATTATATTCATTTTTTTTCAAGTGAAATGGTTAAAAATGGTAAATGTGTTTAAAGGGTAACCTGGTTTTACGTTTCTGGCACCTACCAAGTGTTTCAACGCATTGCGCTCATTTTATGATTTACTTTTGTAAATAAATATAAGTTTCCTCGCAACTGTCAATTGGTTAATCACTAAAAGTCTTAGATACTCAGGCATTGCAATAATTATGCTTAAATTAGTTAGTTCAACAGTGTTCTAGGGGACGTTAAAGTAAGCAATACAGCAAAAGGAACAATGTTGTAGGATTTGATTGTTTGAGAATTCTTTTAATAAACGGTAAAAGTCAATATAACTTAATACGCAAACGACTCAAATCCCGGTTTATAATGAATCAGGAATGTTTCACATATTTCAAATTAAATAATCCTTAATAGTATTTATAGGTTAGGACATTTTGAAGGAAAGATAACGTTAACTTTTGTGACAAGATAAGTAATGTGGTGTTTAATTTACTTGGAATGTAGCCAAAATATATATCTTGCACAAACGGATTTTCTTTTCAATGTCTTCTCCAGAAATTCAAAGAACATTCTTCCGATAACAAAAGGTTACAAGGCCGTTTAAAATTGCAACGTCAGCAAAAGTGTGCTGAACATTTCTGTAATGAATCAAAAGTTTATATTGTTAATATACGGGCGAAATTTCTCATTAATATCATTCAATTATCCAATAGAGTGACAACTTAGATGAGAATGATTTCGGATTTCAAGTTGAAATATATCTTATTAAGATAAAGGTTATATAAACTGAAATTTCATGAGATATATCATTCTTATTCGTAAAGATTTAATGTGCCCAAATAAGTCGGATTTTAATCTTGTGTAGTCTAGTTATTAGTCCCCTACCGGTTTAGGTTTAGGTCTGTCCGTCCGTCCGTCAGTCCGTCCGTCCACAAAACTGGATCCCGCGATAACGCAAAAAGTACTGAAAATATTTTAATGAAACTTGATATATGGATAGATGGCAGTATGGAGATTATGCACGTCTTTTTCTTTTCTTCCTATGTTGAAAATTCTGGTTGCTATGGCAACAAATAGACTGAAAATATGGCAAATTTTACACATAACCTGGATCCCGCGATAACGCAAAAAGTACTGAAAATATTTTTATGAAACTTGATATATGGATAGATGGCAGTATGGAGATTATGCACGTCTTTTTCTTTTCTTCCTATGTTGAAAATTCTGGTTGCTATGGCAACAAATAGACTGAAAATGTGGCAAATTTTACAAATAACCTGGATCCAGTGATAACACAAAAAGTACTGAAAATATTTTTATGAAACTTGACATATGGGTAGATGGCAGTATGGAAATTATGCACATCCTTTTTTATCTTCCTATGTTGAAAATTCTGGTTGCTATGGCAACAAATAGACTGAATTTCAAGATTTCTGATTCTAGTTTTTAAGTTTTTTCACTATAAGTTCTTTATTTCTTGAGGTATTTTCTTCAAACTTTAAATATAAGTTGCTTGTCATCAACCACATCATATGTGACAAAGTTTACAACTCTAGCACAAAATTTATCAGAATTACCTCCCTTGAACTTAAAATTTTCATGAAAAAAACATTGTTTTTTTTTAATAACTTCTTTTTCTGAATGTATCTACTTCAAACTTCATATAAATGTTTCTTATTGTCACTCAACATTTGTGAGTGTTCAATACTCTAGCAAGACTATTTCCAGAATTATGCCCCTTTTGAACTTAGACTCTTTTTTGAGAAATTGGTAATTTTTACTCCAACTTCTTCAATCATGATAGGATTTTAAAAATGTTATATTGTGATAACAGGGATGTTTAAAAAATAACTTTAGAGTGTCCTTCAGTACGTCTGTCTACATAAAAACTGTTTCCTGTGATCACTTTTAAAGAACTTTTTCAACAAATTTACTTAAAATAAGAACCTAAGTGAATGGCCAATGGCCCTTCAGAATGTTGCTTGGGCTCTTACCGGTAGGGGACTTATGGATTGCTTGCAATACTATGATAATTGCTTGTGTTTTATAAATATTACTTTCCATAGTAAGTATCATAATGAGAAATTAATTTTTTTACAAAATCGTGATGGTTTGACAAACTACGTACAGAAAAAATTCAGAACGCCGAGTAAGATGCCCTACGATCGCAAGTAATTATTCAAGAGTTCAACCGACATTATTGTTATGTTCAAAATAAACAACGTCAATTTGCGTTCTGACAAAAGCGCAGAGACATCGTCGAAAGGACGTCGAGCGCAATAAGATCTTCAACAACGCACTAGGAGCGCCACGAAAACACATTGCAAATGCTTGTGTAGGATTGTACGGCGTTCTCTGATTTGCGTATGTGTTTCTTTTGACTTTGTAGTTAGTTTTACCCGTAGTTTAAGAAGATGTCAGTTTTTAAAAAAATCATACAACACGGACCTTTCCTAACTAGACATATTTTGATTATCTATTCAAATTATGTTTGGAAATATTGCTTCAGTGAAAACATGGGCTCTCCTACTAACAGTTTGTACTGTAATTAAATTATTTTTGCGACATATTTTTGCCAGTTATTGTCTGAAATATTGATACAAAACCTAGAAAGAAAGAAGTTGTATTTGTTATCATAATGTTACCTAATGTTAAACCAATTCCAATTTCCTCAAAAAAAGAATTAACAGTTTACTCAGGCTAAATTTTTGGGAAAATTTAACTTGCATTATATTGTCATATATAAGTCTTCTTATAAATCAAATAGGTCTTCTTACATTTGATATTCTTGAAATAGTATGTTTAACAATATAACGTAACCAGTCCTCCTCACTACTTACTTCAATGGTTTGCTTTAATCCATAGCGCAAAATCATGTAAAATTTTATTTTCCTACACCGTCGTCTTTTGCATGAAATATCTATATATTACAGTTAGTAAGGTGTCATGACTTATATAGATGTCCACATAATTTTCTGAATCCGTTTTCTATAATGTTTAATTTTGAAAACCAAATTGGATACCGGTCATATATTAAGCAAGAACTTTGGTAAATGTCCGCCATCTGGCAAAAGTCAAACAGGCTTGAATTATATTGTTTAGATCTCGCCTTTTCGTATAACTCAAACAAAGAATTGAGTTATCTATGTGTCGCGAAGATATATCTTATCAATGTCTCAAATACATACATTTCTCCTTACAGCTAATTTCTTATTCAAAATCAACAGTTCACTATGCTTAATTTTTAGATATGTCATTGTCCACGAGGCTATTCATTCCATACTTTCTTTCAGACGTTATAGGTTCTAATTCAAACAGTAAAAACATTGATATGAACAAAAGCCTCTAGAAAGTCTACATGGTGTCTAAAATCTGTTTTATTTCCTGTGAGATTGAACAAAAGGTTATAGCAGATATACGACTTTATTTTGTCTCTGATATCATTAGGAATCTATTCATTTAAGTAATCAAGATGAAAAGTCAGTCATATTAAGGACAATCCCAAGCGATGAATCATTTTGGTTTGTTGGATAAATTTTGCCTTACTGTAAAGATATTTCGTTTTAGATGCTAACGATATTACATGTATCTACCTGATTACGAATTTGCCAAACATTATAGTACTCAAGAACAGATGAATGTGTATCTTTTTGTACATAAATTGTACTGATAAAAACCGTCCACTGTTTCATTTATTTGCTGGTATTATGTATTTCAATGCAAAATCGAATCTCCTTGCCATTTAAAGTTTAAAAATCTTGTATTTTTCTGAACAGTAGATTTGTGCATTTATCAATGGAAATATCCTTTTTAAGATGAGATGTGATGGAATAATCTTGAATAAAAACTTCCTAGGAATTTTAGTTTTCTTTCAAATTTTTAAGTTGAATATCGATAATGTTTACATTTTTAAAGGAAGAACGATAAAAGTAATGTACGTGAAGAATGTGGAGTTTAGTTCCACCATCAAACTGTGTTGCCTTGTGAATCAAAGACAAAACAAACTTGTTTTATCGGCCAAAAGACATGAATTGATATCTTGCAAAAACGGATCTTCCTTTATCATGTTTGCTCCAAAAATTAAAAAATTTAAATCACAATGCTTCAATAACAAATTGATATGAAATCGTAAGTATAATTGCAATGTCAGCTAAACCTAACTGAAGTTAAGTAATAAATCAGAAGTTAATTATTCATGTATCCGGGATAAATTTCTCATTAATCTTATCACGCATTTATTGCTTTAATATACCACAATTTCATTTTAAGTCGATATTACAGCATCTTCAAACTCCCTTCTGGTAATTTATTTCTTATTTTATGCTAGACTGACAACCTCTGCGTAAATTTGTCAGATTAAAAGCTGATTTATGTTTGATAAACATTAAAAGCTTCTCAGATTTGCGTTCTTATTTGTCCAGATTTAATATACACACATATGTTGATTTATAATTTATATAAATAAATCGAGCAAGTGTGGTGTAGGAAAAATGACCTTTCAAAATAAAGTATAGTAACTAGATTGTCTAGGCAAAATATTCTGATATATAGTAAACAGACCAAGGGTCTTATATCTTTCAATAAAATTATCTTTTCAATTTTCAAAAACTGATTTGTCGATATCGAATCTTGAAAAAAATATAAAGGAACGTTCCATGCATTTGTCGCACATTCATTCATCCATGATTTTATTTATTTATTTATTTATTTACTTATACTGTCATACACAATCCTCTTTTCCCGGTGTCATTGTAGAAGGAATATTTCAATACTTACACATATAAAAGGCTTTAATAGCAATTACAGTTAAGGACATCGAAAACGAGTCCTTAACGCAAGACAAAAGAAATGCTGGTTCCATCTATATAGAAATGTTAAATGTACATGCTGTGGTGCACTGTTTAAATAATAACAGAATAAACCTCCTTTATCATCCGTAAGTAATGCAGAAATATCTTGCAAAAAATGGATCTTTTTAATGTTTTCTCCAGACAATTGCAATGCTTAAATTATTGAATTGATTAATTAGTGTAATAAGTATATTTTAGTATATATTAGAATATTATTATAAATTCATATACCATTAAATTGTCAGATAATGTAATCAGTCAGCAGTCTGTTGTTCAGATATCTGAAAGTTTTCCTTAGTCTCATTACCCAATTATTTCCTTTTGATGATGATGTTTTTATTTCTAAGCCAACATTAAACAATTTAAATTCCACTTATGATTGATTCGACTGTATTAATATATAAGTTAAGTACAATATGTTAATGATTTATTACGATGTAATGAGAGATACATCTCTGAGATTCTAGATCATTCTATTTAGTAAGATTAAACTTGCCGAATTATGTCGATTAATGATTTTACCGATTATATATTTCGCACTTTTGTGTATGAAGAAATGATGTTCAGAATTAAAATTCAATTAGGTAAAACTTTAGCATGCTGTTAACAAAACAGAGCGTCTTACAACCAACTTTATTGTTACTTTGTTAATTTGAAAAATAAATGAAGTGAGTCAATATTGAATTGGATTAAAAATTTGGAGAAAGTTTTTTGTGTAAAAGATTTATTTTTTGGTACTCAGTGATTTATATATGAGCTAGTTTTCACAGAAACTATGCATATATTAGTTCATTCATCTATTTTTTGTGTGTTTTCTTTCTATAATTTGTTTGTGTGATTGCTTGTTCTCTCTCTCGCTCGCTGGTTCGTTCTATTCGTTCATTCTGCGTTCGTTATCCCGCTTGCTCTGTCGTTCATTTGTTCGTTCGTTTGTTTGTCCTTTCATTATATTAATTTGCAAATCAGCAATTGAAAATTGTCTCTCGACATTAACAGACAAAACTGTTTGGTAAACTTGACCGAATCTCATTATATAATTGTACAATAATTATTATAGCTTACAAAATAATAACATAAAACAAAACGCAGCGTTGTGACAGTTCTCAAAATATCGCAAAATTATCTTTTAATTGCGCTAGATGTAAGTTATACCTTACGGATGAATAATGTCTTTATCTTCATTGTTGTAGAATAAACTATCCATTCGTTTAACACAAACTACAGATTGAATAATATAAGATTACTGTAAGATAACACATCTAGTAAAGCTTGTAAAAAACCTTCATAGACGTTTCAGTGTCGATTTGACTGACAAATCATTTACGAATGAAATGAAACAGTAATACATTACTTAATATCGCCAGACGGTAAGTTATAAATCACGTCTTTATGTGTCTGATAAAAATATAATTCGTCTGACACTGAATGGAAGATAAAAAGATATACAAAGATTAATACATATCAATGAGGCGGGCATTCGTATTAGTTGTATTGCTGGACGAAGATAACAAAATGGCAGACGGTGTAACAAAGCTCAAATTGTCTGATCCAAATTGCATGCATATTTATACTTATTTTTCAGTAATTTAATTGCATAAATAAGGAACATTCCAGTTAATATTCCAATGTATTAGCATTGACAAAACACAGAGGGACTGAAATGCAAATGTAACGCTTATCATGAGTGTATGAAGTTGTCTGAGTTTCTATTTCTTTTTAGTTAGTTTTTACCGTTTTAAAAGAAATCAGTTTTTAAGAAATCATATAGCACGGAATTTTCCTACTTAGTCATATTTTGATGTATGTTTATCTATTCAAATTATTAGTTATTCTCTGACATATTGATACAAAAATCTAGATAGGAGTTGCATTTATTATCATAATGTCAGTATTACATAATACCTAATGTTAAAGGCACATCATGCATCAGACACGAATACAAATGTTCTGTAGAAAGTGCAGTGCAAGAATGAGTTTTAAAACTATGAATAAGTTAAGAGCATTTGGATGAATGCTACTAGAATGGAGTGGCGCTTAATGTAAAAATAGTTGGCATAAAAGTAGCAAACTGTTAAAAATGTATTATTTAGACTTCCGTACAAAATACTCAATCACTATAACTGTAGATCTACTAATTGCCAAAATAGAAACAGAAAAAAGACGGGTAATTTTAGTAAGCAATTCTACAAGATAGATTAAGCCACGTTTTTAATATCAAATATCGTTATCATTACTGTGTGTATGTTTGCTTGATGTTTAGGAGTTTATGAGTGTATATACTTGGATGCAACACATATAATAAAATATATAAACCATCCTTCGGGTCTTGTTTAGTTTGTGTACAAGTAAGCCACCCAACTAGTTAATATAAATGTTACAGTAAGGTTTATGCCAAATGAATATTTTTTTGAAATCTGTAAAGGTACACCAAAGACAAATAGCTTTTGAAGAATGAAATCAAAGCATTTCTGGGGCATAATGGGCCTTTAAGCAAATTCCAATTTCTTTTAAAATATTTTTGAAGTTTAAAAAATGAGAAGATCTTTTTTGGAAAATGTATCTTACATTTGATATTCATTGAATTAATTATAATTCTTAAAATTATATAACGTAACCAAACTAATTCAACTACCTGTTTCAATCCTTTTGCTTCAATCCTATAACGTGAAAACGTGTACAGTTTAATTTTCTCTAACCGATCTTACTTTTTTCATAAATCATTTATATATTTCAGGTGCCAGGACTAATATAATGTGCCAGTTGAACTTCGTCGTGAGCGAAATTTAGCTTACACCTCGTCTTTCCTTATTACTCAAACTAAGCGTTGAGTTATCTACGTGTCAGAGAGATTTATCTTATCAATGTCTTAAATACATAAATTTCTCCTTACAGCTAATCTCCTATTCAAACTCAACAGGACACAGCTTAATTTTCAGATATTTCACTTTCACGAGGCTATTCAATTCTTACCGTCTTTTAGACGTAATATGTTCGAAATTAAAACAGTTAAAAAAACATTGATGTGAATAAAAAGACTCTAGAAAGTCTACATAGAGCCTGAATTCCATCTTTTATTCTTTTGATATTGATCAAAGTGCTACAATAAACAAACGACTGAATTTCGTTTCCAATATTACTAGGAATCTAGTCATTTAAGTTGGAAGGTCAAAGTCATATTGAGGGAAATTCTAAAGATCAATCTTTTTTTTTTAAAGTTTGCCTTACTATGTTGCTATTTCCTTATTACTAAACGTTTGATATCGTAACAATAATGACCACCTGACTACTAAAATGCCAAACTAATGATAGTGCTCAACATCAAACAACAGACATAATTCGCTATTATTATCTATATCAATGCAAAACCGAATCTCTTTTCTTTATAAAGATTTAATCATCTAATAATGTTGCTGTATTTTATTTAAATACAGTAGATTTGTGCATTTATAAATGCAATTTTCCTTTATAAGATGAGATAAAACGGAATAATATTAAATAAAGACATTTCTAGTTAATTTGATTTTCTTTCCATTTTATTAAAGTTGAATAGTAATAATAGTTACATTAGGTAAATAATGAACGATAAAGTTAACCTGTATTACAAGTACAAGAAATGTGGTGTTTAATACACGGTTAGATTAGAATTACCGTTTTACCACCAAAATGGAAAAAACAATTATGCGATATGAAAACTGAAGAAGAAAAATTCAAACTTGGTTTATCGCACAAAAGCCTTGACATGATATCTTGCAAACACGAATCTTCTTTTCCATGTTTTATCCTGAAATTTAAACCACAATGCTTCAATAACACATACATCGTAAGTAAAATTGCAATGTCAGCGAAACTTCGCTGAACTAAAGTAGTCAATCAGAAGTTTATTATTCATATATCCGGAATAAATTTCTCATTAATGTTGTCACGCATGTATTGCTTTTATATTTTTAAATTTCATTTTCGACAATACAACATCTTCAAACTCACTTCTGATTGTTTAGCTGTTATTCTATGCTAGACTGACAACCTCAATGTGAAATATAATCAATTTAAATCTGAAATGTGTATAATAAAATTGAACGATATACAAATAAAAATCTCCTCATCCCATTGTTCTTATTCGTTCAGATTTAATGTGCACTCGTATGCCGATTTATAATTTATGTACTAAATATTATATCTAGTAAGTGTAGTGTATGAAAGATCACCTATCAAAATAAAGTATCATGACAAGAGTTTCCAGATGAAATACCCTGGCATATTGTAAGAGATCAAGTGGTCTTAAAAATGAAATTCACATGAATTCAACAAACTAAATCTTAGTCGATATCAAATAATTAAAAGAAAAATGTAGAAACGTGTACAAGTTGACAAAATACAGCAAATGAAAACTGTTGCACACTTTGTGAACATGACGACAAAAGACTGTAAAACACACCCCTCTTTTCTCGGCTTTAATAAATACGGAACATTGCAACAAACACACACAGACTTCACGAAAAGGTCCAAAACGCAAGACAAAAGAAATTCTGGATTATATTGAAGTGTAAAATATTCATTCACCATATAGTGACAAAAGGTGGTGCTCTGTGTGAAATAATGACAAAATCAACCTGTTTTATCAACCGAAATCAATTCATGACATATTTTGCAAAAAAAAACTAATCTTTTTTAATGTTATATTAAGTAAGATATTGTTCTTTGTAAAATAAGGCTATATTGCATTACATCGTCTGTCTATGTAATCAATGAGCAGTCTATTCTTCAGATATCTGAAAGAAGTGCCTCATTAGTCTTCTTAATTATTTCTTTTTATTGCTGATGTTTTTAATTCCAATCCAACATTACAACAATCCCACTTCTGATTGTTTCGCTGTTTATTTATGCTGGAGTACAACTTTAACTTGATTGATTTTATGTTTAATGCCGAAATGACCTTGATTGGGGATATCAGTGTGGAATGTCAAAGTTCAATGAATCTTCTAAGATCTATTATTCCAACTAGTAAGATTTAACTTGCCCAAGTACGTAGCTTTATGAGTTTTCGATAAAATATCAAGGACGACTGGTGTATGAAAAATGGTGTTCAGAATAGGAATTGGAAATAAAACAAGGCGTCTTACAACCAACTTTATTATTACCTTGTGACTTTCAATAAACATAAAGTGAGTCGACAAAGAACAATATGTAGAAACTCTTTATCTAAGAATGAGCGACTTTTATTTGCTACCCATAAGGCAGTTTTCGTAATGTGTATAGTTTAGTAAAATATCAAACACAAAACGTTATAAGTTAATTCATCTCTTTATTCTTTTTTCTTTCTTACGCTTGTTTTTTTGGTTTTTTTTTTGCATTTTTCTCGCTCGATCGCTAGCTAGCTCGTTCGTTCGTTCGTTGTTTCATTGAATCGTGCGTTCGTTATCCTCTCACACTATCGTTTATCTTTGTTCGTTTTTTGTCCGGTCTTTTATATCATTTTGTAAATCGGCAATTGGAAATTGTCGTTTTACACTAACAGACAAAAACGTTTTAGTAACCCGAATTTCATAGTATTATATATTTGTATAATTATATTTTACAAAATAATTACGAAGAACGAAACAAATCGTTATAACAATTCCACAATTTATATGTTGTCGCTGGTGTGTATGTATACCCTTTGATTATTTCTCATATTTCCGCAGCATTGGGTCATAGATCCTTTATTTCCAGTGTTACACTGTCGATTTTAACGTGTTTGTGTAAATCAAAACTAGCATTGAATTATTTATAAAACATTTTTTGTTCTGAAACACTCTGTAACCTACTCTAAAAAATGGCCATTTAGTATGAACAATGCTAAACGTCCTGTTACGATTAAGTTTTTTATGGCAAAAGGTCAAACATCGTTTATAGTACCATCTTAAATGACAATATGTTTACCCTTGTTTTTTCGTATAACGCAAACATAGCGAAAATTATTGATGTAAAGTATATTTATCTGTTCTGTTTTAAACGTAATTAATAGAACAAGAGCCTATTAAATATTAAACGTAAAATATTTTGATTAAAACAGAACAAGAACCTTTTTAAAAATTAAAGACATGTCTCTAATAATTAGTCATGTCGCTTAAAATCGATCTTATTGCCTTTGAAATAACCTTATAATTAAAACCGACTTAAGACTATTTTCAGTATCAAATAAATTGAAGTTCCAAAATAACTCAATATTATTGCACTTTGAATGTGATTCGTTTACAATTAATTATATTTGTGAATTTACTGATAATTCGATTGGTTAATCGTAATGCCTTCAAAACGACACGGTAGTATCAACAAGGCATTAATCTTCACAACTGCAGTGCACAGATGTGTTAATAATTTTGCACGTACATGCTTTGGCAAATTGTTCGTCATTCTTTTCACATTAGCACGACATTCAGTTTGTCGTATTTTTAAATGATGATGATGGAAATTCATAATACCTATTCACATATGTCACTTACAACATTTATTTAATATGTAAAATGTATAACACATCTAGCAAAGCTGGTAAGAAACCTTAAAGACGTTTTAGTGTCGATTGCACTGACATCTTATTTACGAATCCACCAATACAGTCTACTTGATATCGCCAGGACGCCAGTTGGCAAGTAATAAATCATGTCTTTGTGTGTCTGATAAAAATTATCATTCGTCTGACACTGAATTAAAGATAAATACAAAGATTAATACATATTAAGTGGGCGGCAATTTGTATAAGTTGTATTGCTAGACGAAGATAACAAAATTGCAGACGGTGTGACAATTAAAATTCCATGTATATGTTCACATTTATCAGTCATTTAATTGCTTTATAAGAAACATTGAAGTGAATACATCAATGTATTTGCATTTGTAATCATTTTCTATTTGTTTAATTTACTGTAAACGAACGTATAGTTTAGCAAGCTTAGTACTTAGAGATAACTTTTGGAAAACAAAAAATTACCTCCCTAAAATACTAAAACTGCATGCTTAGCGATAGGATCCCACATCCTGTAGAAAGTTAATTGCGTCCAAAACAGAATGTTTGCGCCAGAACATGATGCATGTCCATTGCAGTTCATATTGATTAGTGATTTATTATGTAGAAGGGAATTAAAGAAAAATGAGGGTTCGAGATAAACAAGTATCACATGACCTTTAATGGTGATATAATTGCATTACCTATAAATATAAATAACTGGCATCATAATATGATTTATGTTTGACATGTGCTTATACAAATTGTCTGCAGACACTAACAAACTAGCAATCTAACATTCCACTGATATCATTTACGGCTAGGTAACCTTATCAATTAACAAACATGATGCAATCTGTTTTGCCGCTCGGCGACAAGACTTAAAGGTCTTTATAAGATACACAACAAGTATCAGTATGTGTAATATACAAATAATATCATAAGATTTCTTCTCTGAACCGAAAAGCACCCCAAGACACCAGATCACGTTCGTATACAGTCACATGGAGAGTTTGGTATCAAATAATGTCATTGTGATACCTGCAATGTGATTGTGAGGCTAAGTCATTTTAACATGAGGTGTGTCTTAACACTTAAAAAGTTATAAAAATTCAAGCATTTTTCTGAAAAATATATTTTCATATATAAAAGCAAATATGATCTTATTTTTGAAAATAAATATCATTGGTGATCCTGTAACATAACACATATTCAATTCTGAACTTGTAACAGTTCAAATGATTATTTCTTAAGTTGGCACTAACTTTCGCATTGCGATCATCGGAGAGAAATAAACAAAGTCGCAAATTTAAAAAAGGAACCCCTGCATCTTAAAACAAGCTAAATCGTGTCACTAGTAAATGGCCGTTTGCATGACGGATTAGCTGTTTGAATAAAAATGAATATTGCAAGGAAGAAACCCCCACTTTATAGCAATATGCGACAATATACACAAAACGTCCTGACGATGAATGCTCGAAATGCAAAATAAAGTATAGAAAACCTGCCCCAGCCATTAAAAATAAGGTCGATATCTAAACCATGCTAGAAAATAAACAATACTGACAAGTTTCAGAATATGCTCAATAATTTTGCAAAATTGCCCATTTTTTACCCTATAGACCATCCCTTATTTCTTCTGTAGACTTTTTTGGGGATAAATAAGTTTGAACGCAATTAACTGTTAATAAACAGCAATAGTATACATATTGCCTGATAAATTCCTACAGAAATATGTCCCTGGGGTAAATAAACAATCATTTTCGTTTTTTTCTGACATTCATACGACAATGCATATATCAAATGACCAATTGTTTTTATGAACATTGTCATGGAGGAACAAGGGAATTAGGTAGCTGTATTTATTAATAATATTTAAAAAATGTAACGTCAAAACAATTTGCGTGATTCTTTGTGTAATAGTGGTGCGTCATAAACAATTAGAAATCCAGTGGTCACGGCACCAATGTAATAGTGCCAGTTTATTATCAGTGGTTCAAGCTGATTCGAGCCCAATACTCAGTGGCGCTCTAGACAGACTTATAATATAAGTGGCCAAATTACTATACGGACGACACGTGATCACAAATATATCTTTAAACGGCACTTTACCCAGGTTCGCTGAACTCTTAATTGCCAACCAGTGGCAAGGATGGTGGTGTTGGACGCTACCTTCAAATTACTCTTATTAAGAAAGTTTAACACAAGACTTTATAAATTTAACACTACGAGATTTATTTAAACGACAATCATAGATTTATTTAAACGATAATCATAGAATTTATTTATCAAGAGTACGAATAAGATTATATTTTAAACCAGAATCTACCAACAACGAGTTGTTAATTTAAAAAGAATTTCTAAGTATTTATTAATAAGAATATCCTAAATTCTCAAATCATATAGATTTAAAACAAAGTCAAAACTATAAAGTTTTGAAAGAGTGCCAAAGCTCTGAAGCTTTGAAGTGAACTGACCTGTCGGCCAGTTCCCAAGACAAGAAATATAGAAATTCACTCGGTATTTATACACTTTTGGTAGTCATGACAATGCTTAACTATTAGATTGATTGGTCAAGATTACTCATAACAAGTTCTGAACTAATCGAATTATATTATTCAAGTGGACCAATAAAAATGTAAATCTAAATCGAAAGAGCCAATCAAGAAGAATTTAACAGATTAACAATAGGGAGAGAAGCCAAAATGGACGACAATTGAATGGTATGAATTTGACAACTAAATATTTTACCAAAATACGGTCCTATTACATTTGTAAAAAAATGAATAATAAAATATTCGTAATATTAGACAAATTGTTTTAATCTAATGTTAAGAAATAAAGACATAATAATTGTTAAATCAAAAACATTTTAAGGCAAATGAAAAAACATAAATAGATTTATGGACATTTAGTTTGAAAAATATTTCCATACAGCTTAGAAGTATATCCTTAACATTCTAGTGAATCATGTTACAAGTATGTTAACTGATACAAATGAAGAAACATGTTATGACCAACTTTTTCCAAAGCATTCGTGGCAGTGTGAAAAATCGTGAAAGAGGTTAAATTGTCTTATTTTGACAACTATATAATCGAAAAGACGTTATTTCTGTATCTTTTAATACTACGTCATTAGATTCCAGTACATCATGTCCGATAACTCATGATACAAATGATGCAGAAATGTTATGAATCATTCTATTGCTAAGAAATAATTATTCATTGATTTGTTCGTGGCAGTGCTAAAACATGTAAAAGTCGTGAAATAGGTAATTTTATCCTATCCCGACAGCTTAAGAATGGACATCAGTTTATTGCTTCAATTTCAGCTTTAATCCACAGAAAAGGTAAAGAGTTAAGAATTGATAAAATATATAAATGTACATGTATTGGATTTGAAATGTGTACTTTTATCTCCTATGCGCAGTCCGCCGGAGAGAGCGCTGAAACAACATGCCATTATAAAAACCAATTAACAGGCTGACATCGCAATGGTACGGAAATCACTATAATCACTATGATTTTAGAAATGGGCAAGGCTTTTATAGTGTAAGCCAATAATAAGCTGTTGGTCACTAAATTTATGTGAGATGAACTTTGTCCTTGAAAGGAATTTTACATATTGAGAATGATTGTTTGATTTGCTACATAACAAATGGGCGATGGATAAGACGACAATTTGCTGTTACTCAAATAACTGTAGGATGCGATATATTGATATTGCTTCTGCAATCACTTACAATTTCTTAACGGACATAAACGGGTTAAAATACTCAAAAGTTGATTTGAAAAACAAGCTGCACAGCTTTTTATAGCAAATGTTAAATATACAATTTCTAAAGAATTTAACTAATATATGTAAACTGCAACATATTAAAAAATCATATATGAAACAAAATGAAAACTAATTGGACACAAAATAAATTTGCGGACCTGTCTACAACCTAACACAATGTAACAGCTTCCTACACTATCAAATTAAAATAAACTAGATTTTAAGACATGACGCCACACTATTTGTATTCCTCTGAGATTTGATTAAAGCCTATTATAAGTGGCTGTACTCAGTCTTTTTACTCTATGCAACATTTAATATTTCTAGCATTACATGGAATATTATTACATTTTACTATTTAATTAAATACGTTAAATACGTTATAAGGACAATGTCCTAGCAATTATGTTGATTCATTGCCAAGAATATGTAAATTATACCGACGTATAAGAAATAGATTGCCAAGTTACTACAAAATATTTTGTAAAATAATGTACTTTGTCTACATTTTCAGTGGAACACACAAAGTAACATGCCTAGTAGACTGGCAATATGCATTTTCTTAAAAAACATTTTATTTGACAAGATTTTAGTAATGTTTTTTATGTTACAAAACAACTGCTGATATACCTTTTATTTATATCAAATGTTTAATACAAAATTCCTAAAGAATTTAACTAATATATGTAAACTGCAACGTATCAAAAAATCATATATCAAGCGAAATGAAAACTATTTGCACACAAAACAGATTTGCAAACGTGTCTACAACAGCTTCTTACACTGTCAAATTAAAATGATCTAGATTTTAAGATATGAAGCCACACTACTTGTATTCTTCTGAGACATTTGTCCAAAGCCTATTAAAATTGGCTGTGCTCAGTCTTTTTACTCTATGCGACATTTTATATTTCTAGCATTACATGAAATTGGAATAATATTGCATTTTACTATTTAATTAAATACGTTAAATACGTATTAAGGACAATGTCCTAGCAATTTTGATGATTCATTGCTAAGAATATGTAAATTCTGCCGACCTATAAGAAATAGATTGCCAAGTTACTACAAAATATTTTGTGAAATGATGCACTTGGTCTACATATTCAGTGGAACTCACAAAGGAACATGTCTGGTAGTCTGGCAATATGCATTTTCTTAAAAAACAATTTATTTGACAAGATTTTACTAATGTCTTTTATGTTACAAAACAACTGCTGATATACCTACAATTTTACAATATCAAATGAACATGACTAAAAGGTCAAACTCTGATAACATACATTAATAAAAAGGAAAACTTCAATTTTAACATTTAATATATTAGTGTAACTTTGTCTAATTATCTAATGTTATGATTATAGGACTTCTAGACTAAGTATTAATAATAAGTTGTTAAAATAATGTTAAATACAGTTATTATAGTTTGTTTACCCTTAGCAAACATAAAGTTAATACTTTTATATGTTTCTTGTTATTATACGGGTATTTTTCGTTGGGTAATATTGCATAATTCCTAAAGAAGCTCGTAGTAATATCGCTAAGCTTCTTAAAAATCATTTGCACTCAAATTATAATCTACCTGATTATTAAGATTAAAAACTAAGTTTTTAGCACATGTCAATTGCAAAATAAAGTGCACTAGTAATTATAGTGGCCATGCCAGAAGACTAAACTAGAAAAATATAAGGGAGCGTCGAATTTGATCTTATATAATTTGCTTACCTAAATACATAGTTCTTCGTTTTAATTTCCCTTTTGGAAAATAGTGCTAAGCTTTTATTACGGTATTTTATCGAATGTAACAAGGTCATACTGAATTGCCAGCGTCGACGATAATTTTCTGAACTTATACCAATCGGCCCTCGGTCATTCAGATGTTCGGAAAAAAATATTCAAGTTATCTTATTTAATACTTATTTCTCGTTTATGCTGATTTCACTGAAAATGATGTTCATATTTTAATAACAATTATTGTTTTTATATATATTGGCAAATTGCCATTAATCATAATGACACCTACAAATATGGCATTTATAGAATTGATGAATGGCACTTAAGACTGTTTACCTTTTCAATATTAAGAAAGTTATGTGCTATTCAAATATCAAACATTTAAATCAAACAAAAATATGCAATTGATATAAAAATATATTTTTGTCCGCTAGATATGACTTTTGTGTTTGAAACATATGTTTTAAATATGATGTTCGGCAAGTAAATTTACTCGGTTAATGACAAATTCAGTTGCAGTGATAAAATCTTAATCATCTAAAGTTAATGAAAATAGCTGAAGGTAACCAAGTTTACACAAATTATACCCACATTCACAAATACTAATTTGGATACTTTATCGCAATGTACACAAACAGGAAATAATGAGTATTTCAAGAATGTAATAATGACTTCGGTTTTAAAGTATCACATAAAGATTGTTAAATAATCAATGAAAATTAACAGTCTTGGTTGTGAACCTACTGATAAACTTACAATAAACTCAAGTTTATTAGGTATTCAACGATAGTCTTAACTACATTATTTTTTTTAATTTATTTTAGGCTTTCATACAAACATCCTTATAATACAATGATCCATAAAAAATAATGTTTTTAAAATGCAAAGATAATTCAATGTGTCTACTGATTAAATTTTAAAATGGCACTGCAATTCCGTTATAAATTATAATGTTTTTATTTGTCAAAGATACCAGATGTTAAAACAGTAATTGCTTATTAGCATGAGTATAAAATACATTTGATCTTTTTCTGTACAATAGTCATGATTTATTTAACACTATATTGAAGGAACGAGCGCAAGCACTTCACCTTGTAAGAACTATAGTTTGATTTCTTTTAAATGATACATTTAAACAAAACATTGTGATCATCAAAAAAATCGCATATTGTATTAAGCTCCACACAGATAAATATTTTGAAAAAAGAATCTTGAATCAATTCTGCATGGATGTTTAAAACCTTAAGTTATTTCATACGACGTGTTTAGAGTTTTGCTTACTTAATCAAGTGTAGGGTCAATAGCCTTAGATACCATTGTCAGTGACATTTGCCTGAAGCGTCGTTCTTTTGTTTAAATTAAAGACAGCATTGTCAGCATGAGTGAACTCAGTAATCTCCTCAATACGTTTATGTCTCTATTTAACTTATTTTCACACTTTCAAATATTTAGCGTGAACATAGCCCGGTGATTTGCTATTCGATTTCCACAATACAAAAGGCCAAACATACTTTAATCCCATCACTGGGAACAAGTGGCTTAGACCCCGACTTTACGTTTAAATCAAACGAAGTATAAAGTATCGATGTGTCAGAGGAAGATTTCTTACAAATCTTTTAGTTTTATTAATTTCTCCTTACAGATACTTTCTTATGCAAAGGCAATGGTGCAATAAGCTTTTTTGGGGATATGTCATTGTCCACTAGACTTCTCACTCAATATAGTCATTTAGATGTGAGATCTTCTTATTAAAACAGAAACGAAAAATTGCTGTGAACAATTCTCTCGAAATACCTTATTTTGCCAAAAAAAATACGTGGGTTCTCCCAATATTTTGTGACAAGTGTATTGAAAAGGTAGATTACATGGTTACGGCTAGATATTTTGTTATGTCACAAACTTATAAAATTGAAACATTGTCAAAAAAATTCATGAAAATTATTATATACTGGCGATAAAAAAGTTAAGAATGAACCGTCTGTAAGATTTGTAACGGACATTAAGAACAACCCTCGTATGCCATTGCTTTTAAGAGAGCCTCTTATATATAATTAAACAATATTACTGCTATTTATATGTGATGCGTTTCAAAATGATATTTTTTGGAATTTATTTCAATCAAATTTCATTGAGGGAAATCTCAAGCGACCAATCTTTATAGTTTGTTTGAATATAGTTTGTTTCACTGTGTAGATATTTCTATATTTCTTAAGAATTTAAAATGCTAAGGATCTGACTACCTGAATTCACAAGTCAAAGGAAAAGTCAATGTACTAAAAACTTTTAAATGTTACATTCCCAACGCCTTATCAAGCTTTCATATGTCCTTTACAAAGACGTCATTAAAATTTAAGAAAAATAACGAAATTATTTGTACACTATCATAACATTGACTGAAAAATGCTAGATGTTTCAGACATTCAATGATAATCATAGACTCTACATTACATTCAGGCTGTAACCAAAATATCTTACACAATTTTAATTGTCCTTTTATCTATTTTGGCAAGCCACAGACACAATTCACTTTTATGATTTTGATCAACGCAAACTCGAATCTCCTTGCCAGTAAAACGCTTATTATCTAATAATGTTGTTGTTTTTGTTTAAATACAGTAAATTTGTGCATTTATTAATGCAAATTGCTTTTTTAAGATGAGATACGACCCAATTATCTTGAATAAAGATTTGGTTCATTTCCTCTTTTTCTCGTGTTAAATGTTAATAACATTTCTACTTTAATTAGATTGCTTTTTGAGTATTATATGTTTTTAGATAAGGAGAATCATGATAATTGAAGAATATCTTATTTTATTTTCATAATTGCCCAATTGTGTGAATTCAGGGATAACAGGATATGGTGTTTACCTAGAAAAATAATAAAGTAACGTTTATTGTACAGAGATGAAATTTGATATATGTTATATTCATTTTTTTCTAGTGAAATGGTTACAAATGGTAAATGTGTTTAAACCGCAACCTGGTTTTACGTTTCTGGCAACTACCAAGTGTTTCAACACATTGCCCTCATTTAATGATTCACGTTTATAACGAAAATTAAAAGTGTCCTGGCTACTGTCAATTGGTTAATCTCTAAAGACTTAGATCCTCAGGCATGGCAATAATTATGCTTAAATTAGTTAGTTCAACAGTGTTCTAGGGGACGTGAAAGTAGGCAAAATACAGCAAGATAAACTCACTCTGTTGCAGACTTTGATTGTTTGATAATCTTTATAAACGGTAAAATATTACTTAATACGCACACGACTCGAATCAAAACTACGCCGGATAATAATTTAGAAAGCTGAGTTAGGCACTCTACGATCGCAAATAATTGTATGAAAGGTCAACCGACACTTTGGTATGTTCAAAATAACGCCATCAAGCGGAATTCTGACAAACGCGCAGAGACATCGCCAAAAAAACGTCGAGTGCAGTAAGATTTCTAACAACGCAATAGAAGCGCTGCGAAAACGCAGAGGGGCTAAAAAGCAATTGTAGAGGTTATCTAGGGCGTTTGTGAAGGATTGTACGACGTTTTCTGAGACGCGTCTGTGTCTCTACTGAATTTGAAGATGGTTTTTACCCTTAGTATTAGACGATATCAACTTTTAAGAAATCATACAGCACGGAATTTTCCAAAAAAGTCATTTTTTGATGTATCTTTATCTATTTCATTTATGCTTGAAAACATTGCTCTAACGGAAATATGGGCTCTTCCGTTTAGATATTGAACTGTAACAAAATTATTTTTGCGATATATTTTGTTCCAGGTATTCTCGGAAATATTGATACCTAGGGAAAAGTTGTATCTGTTATCGTTATGTAAGTACCACATGTTACCTAATGTTAAACAGATTCAAATTTCAAAATAGTTTTAAAAGTTCGTACAATGAGACGAACTTTTTGGGAAAATGTAACTTGCATTATATAGTCATATATTAAATCTTCTTATAAGTCAAATAAGTTTTCTTACATTTGATATTCTTTGAAATAATATCTTTTTAATAATATAACGTTACCAATCTTCCTAAACTACTTGTTTCAGTGGGTTGCATTAATCCACAGTGCAAAATCGTGTGAAATTTGATATTCCTGAACCGTCGTCCTTTGCAAAAATCATTTGTAGATCTCAGTTCTTTCCGTGTAAGGACTTTTAAAGATGTCCAAAACCTTTATAATGTTTACTTTTGAAAACCCAATTTGACCCCGCTCATATATTAAGCAGAAACAATGGTAAATGTCATGTATTAACTAAATGCCATCTGACAAAAGTCAAACAAGCTTGCACTATATCGTCAGCGATATTTAGCTTAGACCTCACCTTTTCGTATAACTCAAACAAAGGATTGAGTTATCTATGTGGCGCGGAGATATATCTTATCAATGTCAATACATAAATTTCTCCTTACAGCTAATTTCTTATTCAAAATCAACAGTACACTATACATAATTTTTAGATATGTCATTGTCCACAAGGTTATTCATTCAATACTATCTTTTAGACGTAAATTGTTTGAATTCAACCAGTAAGAAACATTGATGTAAACAAAAGCCTCTAGAAAGTCAAAATGGTGGCTAAAATTTGTCTTATTTCTTTTGAGATTGGTCAAAACGTTATAGCAGACATAGGACTTAATTCCGTATCCGATATCATTAGGATTCTATTTATTTAAGTAATCAAGATGAAAAGTCAGTCATATTGAGGACAATCCCAAGCGATGAATCATTTTGGTTTGTTGGATAAATTTTGCCTTACTGTAAAGATATTTCGTTGTAAATACTAAGTTAAACGATATTGTCTACCTGATTACGAGAATGACAAACATGAAAGTACTCAACGACAGATGAATGCATATCGTTTTATCAATGTACATCAATTGTACTTATAAAAACCGTCAACTGTTTCATTAATTTGCTGTTATTATCTATATCAATGCAAAACCGAATCTCCTTGCCATTTTAAAGTTTAATAATCTAGCATTGTTTCTGTACAGTAGATTTGTGCATTTATGAATGGAAATATCCTTTTTAAGATGAGATGTGATGGAATAATCTTGAATAAAAACTTCCTAGTAATTTTAGTTTTCTTTCATTTTTTTAAGTTGAATATTGATAATGTTTACATTTTTAAAGGAAGAACGATAAAAATAACGTACGTGAAGAACTGTGGAGTTCAATTCCATGGTTAAATATGTTTTACCATCAAACTGTATTGCTTTGTGAATCAAAGACGACACAAACTTGGTTTAACAACCAAAAGACATGATTATTTGATATCTTGCAAAAACGGACCTTCTTTTTCATGTTTTCTCCTAAAATTTAAATCACAATGCTTCAGTAACAAATTGATATCAAATCGAACATATATTTGCAACCTAGGGCGAAACTTTGCTGAATTTAAGTAATAAATCAGAAGTTTATTATCCACATTTCCGGGATATCCGGGAGAAATTTCTCATAATTTCTCACGCATTTATTGCTTTTATATACCAAAATTTTATTTCAAGTCGACATTACAACATTTTCATACTCAGTTCTGAAGAAATGCTGGTCCCATTTATAGATAAGTGTAAAATGTACATGCACCATGTGGTGCACTGTGTGCAATAGTAGCGAAAGAAACCTGTAGAATCATCCGAAAACAATGCAGATATATGTTGTAAATTGATCGTTTTTTAACGTTTATCCAGACAATCGTAATTGTTAAATTATTGAATTCATATGATTAGTATATTTTAGAATATTATAATAAAGTCATATACCATTGCATTGTCAGATTGTGTAATCAGTTAGCAGTCTGTTCTATAGATATCTAAAAGAAGTTTTACATTAATTTTGTTCATTTCCAAATTATTTCATTTTTATGCTGATGTTTTAATTTCCAAGCCAATATTACAACAAATTGAATTTCACTTCTGATTGTTCGCTGTTTTATCTATGTTGTAGTACAACTTTTATTTGAATAATTTTATATTAAAAGTTGAAACGAGTATGATAAAGGTTACCAGTGTGGAATGTCAAAGTTTAATGATCAGGAATCTCCTGAGATCTATCATTCTACTTAGTATGATTAAGCTTGCCGAACCATGTCGATTAATGATTTTTCTGAATATATATTGACCACGTTTGTGTATAAAAAAAAATGTTGTTGAGAATTAGAATAGGTAAAATTTTGACATCCTGTTTACAAAACAGGGCGTCTTACAACCATGTTTATTGTTATTTTGTGACTTTGAAAAACAATATAGTGAGTCAATATCGACAATTACCAATATGAGGACATTTTTTGTGTATAACTAAACGATTTATTTTTGGTACTCAGTTATTTAAATATGAGCCAGTTTTCACAGAATATGTGTAGCTTTGTGTAAAATCTAAACATGCATGAACTAGGTCTTTCATCTTTTATGTTAAACTTTTTTTTCTATTTGGGTTTTTTGTTTTTTTTTAATGTTTTTCCCCGCTTCTTTTTCTCCCATCCCTTCTTTCGTTTTATTCGTTTCGTCCCCTTATTTTCCCCCTTTCTTTTCTCGTTCAAAAATTTTTGTTTTGGGTTTTTTTTTTATTTCAAATTTTTTTAAAACATTCATTGAAAATTGTCTTTCGACATTAACAAACAAAACCTTAACTTTGGTAAATTTGTCCTCTATATTATATTATTATATAAATTTAGTTTTTAAAATGATTACGAAAAACAAATCGCAGCATTGTGACGGTTTTCAAAACATCGCATAATTATCTTTTTATGGCACTACATTTAACCTACATTTAACAGTTAAACCTTAAGAATGAACAATGTCTTCGTTTTAAGTAGAAAAACTATCCATTCTTTTAGCAAGAAAGAAACGTAGATAAGTACAAAATAATGTATTAACATTAATTAATATACGTAAGCACAGTCATTAAAACTGGAAAGAAACCTTGAAGACGTTTCAGTGTAGAAATGACTGACAAACTCATTTACGAATAAAATAAAACAGTAATACATTAATTAATATAACCAGTAATAAAACATGTCTTTGTATGTCTGATAAAAATATCATTAATCTGGCACTGAAGTAAAGATAAACACAAAGATTAATACTTATTAAGGAGGAGGGCATTCCTAATAGTTGTATGGCTAGACGAAGATAACAAAATAGCAGACGGTGGAACAAATCATATGCTTTTTTATCTAAATTGCAAACATATGTTTACATTTATCAGTCCTTTAATTGCATTTATAAGAAACAATGCAGTCAATAGATGAATTTGTTAGCATTTGCAATCATTTTCTGTTTGTTTGATTTTCTGTATACGTATGGTTTAGCAAGCGTAACACTTAGAAAGGACTTTGGGGAAACTAAAAATGAATTAACTCAGTAAACGCTTAAACTGCTGGCTTAGCGATAGGCTGCCCAAATCCTGTAGGAAGTTCTGTGCGTCCAAAATAGAACGTTTGGGTAAGAACATCTTCTATTGCTGTTCGAAATTATTTGTCATTTATTATGTAGTAGTGTATTAAAACCAGAGTTCGATATATAAACAAGTATCACATGGCCTTAAACCATGCTAGCAACTTAACAATAATGACAAGCTTCAGACTTTTACTCTACATTTTTTGCAAACTAGCTCGTATTTTAGTCTAAGACCATCCCTTTTTTCTGCTGTAGACTTGTTTGGGGATAAATAAGTTTGAATGCAAGTTACTGTGATAAACAGCAAAAGTAGACATATTGCTACAAATATATTTCCCTGAGGTAAATAAATAACCATTTTCATATTTTTTCTTGACATTCTTACGACATTGCATATATCAAATAACCAATTGTTTTAAGGACAGTGTCATAGAGGAATAATGGAATGAGGTCGTTGTATTCATAAATCAATTAAAGAAATGTCACGTCCAAAATATTCCGTGATTATGTGTTTAAAATTTTTTTATATATACTTTAATTTACAACAGTTTGTTTATTGAAAAGTTATAAAGAAATAAAGACAAATAAGTTTTTTATTATGACAAATACAATTCAAGGCGATAATGAAAAATATAAAAAGACTTATGAAATCATACTAATAGTGTGAGTACATTAAGTTTTAATGATATTTCTAAATAGCTAAGAAGTACAGCATTAACTTTCAGTGCAATGTGTAACAAGTGTGTTAATTTATGATACAACTGACGAATACATACGAGTATTATGACCTTTTCTCTTGAAACGCATGAATTACTTATGATATGTTTGTGGTTGTGTGAAAAATCGTTAGATAGGTTAAATTGTATTATTTTGACAGCAGTATAATCGGCAAAACGTTATTTATGTATGCTTTAATCGTACACCATTAGCTTCCAGTGCAACAAGTCCGATAACTCATGGTACGAATCTTGCACCACTCCAGGGCTAAGCATTAAATATTATTTGAATATATTCAGTGCAGTGTAAAAAATCGAGAAATAGTTTATTTAATCCTAATACGGACATAAGTTTATTTCTTTATGCTTTAATTAACAGAAAATGGTACAGAGTTTAAATTGATAAAATGTAATAGTATACATGTATTTAATTTGAAATGTGTACTTTAAAATCTTATACGTAGTCGCCTTAGAGAGCACTAAAACAACATGTCATTATAAGCCAACTAACAGGCTGACGTCGTAATGGTACGGTAATCACTATAATTTTAGAAATGGACAAGGATTTTATAGTGTACACCATTCATTAGCTGTTGGTAACTAAAATTATGTGAGATGAACTTTGTCCTTGAAAGAAATTTTACATATTGAAAATAATTGTTTGATTTGTTACATAACAAATGGGTGATGAAGAAGACGACAGTTTGCTGTAACTCAAATAACTGTACGATTAAATGTATTTATATTGCGTCTGCAATCACTTACAGTTTCTAAACGGACGTTGAATCAAAATAATCAGAAGTTGAGGTAAAAAACAAGCAACACAGCTATTAATATCAAATGTTAAATATAAAATTCCTAAAGAATGTAACTAATATAATTTATGTAAACAGCAACATTTTAACAAAATCATATAATTATGAAACGAAAATGAAAACTAATTGGACACAAAACTACGGAAGCCCATAAGTGCCATTTTGTCTTAGGAGTTTTGTCTTATGACTGATGACTTATGTATAATGACTTTTGTCTTATGCTTTATGACTTATGTCAGAAGGTGGCAAATTATATTTAAACTAGTTTCGTTTCGTGCAACCATTGCGGCGTACAGAATGGGTACAAAAATAAGAAGAGAAGACATCATTGGTAAGTGTTGAATTGTGATCAGTTTTACATAATCATAATGTTTATGAAATGACAACTTCTGTAAAGGCTTTGCTGTAAAATTAATGGAAAAAATGTTTTAACGAGACTCCCAATTTTGTGAAATACTTTACTTTTTAAATGTTACTCCTCCTCGCATCTGTTTCATTATTTTCCAAAAATGTATGACATAATTGCATGCATAACAACTTGGAACTTTGATTCCATTGATGGCTTTATAGAGTTATGCCGCTTTTAACTTCTTTTCAAAGCATTAAGTAATTTTTAATATTCAAGACCTGTATTGGGTGCTCTTGGTCTTTAAACAGACATCTTGTTACTTATATCCTGCCCGCATAGCTCGTGGAAAAGATATTAGTACTGGTACAGAATCCAGGGACACTAGTTAAATGACTGAAATACTGTGAAATTGCCTTAAAGTGACATTATGCCCATACATGGGTAGAAATAGAGTGAACAGGTGAAAGTCAAAATAAGTTAACATTTTCTCATAATTCCTTTCAATTTTATAATTTTCTTCACATGGACGATAAAATAACTCACTATAGGTCCTGTGAAATGTGTGTAATTATCCATCGGAATGTATCTGTAACTTTCAATTTATAAAAAAGAGTGGAGCAATCATTTTATATATCTAGGTAGAATGTCAGACATAATCCCCTTCGGACAAAATCCCCTTCACCTACCCGGACAAAATCCCCTTCATGGGTGGACATAATCCCCTTCATTTTTTTTTTTTTGCAAGGCTGGACAAAATCCCCTTCGCTACAGGGACAAAATCCCCTTGTTTCATTAGTTTCTAATGTATTATTATGCTCCATAAAAATTGATGAATAATGTATTATTATACTCCCTAAAAATTGATGAATAATGAACTTTTCTTTTTTTAATCAATGCTTCACCTTTATTTAGTTTAGAAGTTTTCATTAAAATTATCAACTGCATAACACATATTTGATTTGGCAATTTCTGTAATACTCACTGTTTTAAATTGATTAGTATGAAAAACATTTTTATAAGCCACTAATTGTTACATTGATTGTATAAGTTGATAATTCTAATTGATAAATTTTTATACTATCCACTGTTACAATTTCTATTGATGAAAGAATGATAATTTAATCAAACCAAGATCACTGCACTACTTGATTGATTATTATGAATGCTTTAACAAAGAAATTTTAATGTGATTTAAATGTTGCTAATTGAATGTGCTTTTCTGCTGAAATATTTTCTACTTATTTTTACATTAAGATATTTACTACACAGCATAATGCAGTATGTAGCTCTCATACCCACTTTGAAAACTGAAAATTCCTCTGAGGGGGGTTTTGTCCTAGGTAGCAATTTTATGAAGGGGATTTTGTCCACTTCAAAATTTCAAACATGAAGGGGATTATGTCCACCCTTGAAGGGGATTATGTCCGGACATACAAAAATACATGAAGGGGATTTTGTCCGAAGGGGATTATGTCCGTACACCATCTAGGTAGACTTATTTTTTACCCTAAACATTTTCAAATATCATGTCAATCACCATTAACGACCAGTTAATTGAAATATATAGTCAATTAAAGTCAATTTGCCAATGAAAAAATGAGCATAATGTCACTTTAAACTACAACGAAACAAAACAAAAATCCTAAATTTTTAGCTGAAATATTTCTAATCTAGTCATAATTAAATACTTTGGTTTAGTAACAATTTAATTAAGATACAACTTTACATGCGTAGCACTTATAGTTTTCCTTGGCAACATAATTGCTTTAGATTCTACCATCATACCAACAAAGTAGCTGTTATTGTTCTATGTGAACCAAACTCCGTCTAAGTTCAAACTTTCATCTTCTGGCAACTATGGCTTAATTTCAATAAAAAACGAAACTATTAGTCTATTACACATTAGTTGAAATAATTTTAAAAGATTCATCGTACAGCAGCATTTTAATACATTACATACAAATATTGTTTTTGTCTGACATCTTATGAATTACAAACTATAGTTTAATAGCTTATGTACTTTGTTTTTCAGATATCTTTGAATATGTCCGCGTTTTATAGCACGTGGCTATGTCTGGAATACAATATGTTGGAAACAATTGGACCTGATTGAATTATTACTTGGAAAGTCCACAGAATGAAAAGACGCAATAATAAAGGGTTCAAGTAATGTATAGCACGTAGACGTCACAATAAACTGAAACCAAATGACTTTTGCATATACACGGTGCTATTCAAACTCCTCGCAGCGGTTACTTCCCCTGATCTGTACAGTAACCACTGCCACCACAAGTAAATTCGGTCGAATATAGCCGGATATATTTTTTTCACTTTTAATTTTAAAACAGAATACGTTATATCATTTTAGTTTTCTTTCGTTAAATAGTTATGCTTAATGTACAAGAAAGTAAAAAATTATACGTATAAAAATTATTTTGTAAACATAACGAAAGATATTTTCACTGTGACACCGTATGCATAGTAAACAATGACAGAATATAATCAGTTTTTGAACGATTGCACAAAAATATTTGATCCGGCACTTGTTTTAAAGTGATAACAAATTGTGTGTCTTGAACTTATTTTGTCTGGTAAGGATGTAATTATAAATCTGCCAGTTTGATATGGGATCCTTGTCGTTCTGAAACTGGCCGCCATGTTTTTGTCACATGATACAACTATCATCACGTGATTTCAGTGGTGGCAGTGGTTAAAGTAGCAAAGCGTGACGTAACCGCTGTGAGGAGTTTGGGTGCTATTAGGATTCTAAGACTTGAAGTGTCACAAAGTAACAACAACCTTGCAGTCATCGCAATGTAGTGGCGTTCGTGGCCGAGTGGTTAAGGTCGTTGACTTCAATCTACTTGCCCCTCACCGCTGTGGGTTCGAGCCCCCGACAGGGACTTTGGATTTTTTCATGTGAGGAAGCTATCCAGCTAGTTTACGGGACGTCGGTGGTTCTATTCAGGTGCCCGTTCGTGCCTGAAAAAATGCACGGAAGGGCACCCGAGGTCTTCCTTCACTAGTAAAGTTGGAACACAGCCAAATAACCTACACTGTGTCGGTGTGACGTAAAACCCAAATCAAACATCATCGCCATGTATTATCTTGAAGCACTGGAGACGTTTGACATTGCTACACAAAATATCAACTCTGTCGACATTTACTTCAACCGTTCTTCCGGTACAATGATACAAATAATATGTCGAATCCTATAGAAGTTTTATTTCCGAAAATTAAACAACAACAAAAAAACAATGTTTCAATGAATAGAGACCTGGAGAGGAACCACAAGACGTAAATGAATTCAAATGTGATTTTTTTTTATCAGAGATTAAAAAGACAGTCACGAGTGTGGTAATGTGAATGATTGAAATTATGTTTCATACACTTGATTCAGGCCGAGACTAACAGAATAGCGGTGAATTGAGGCCTACTTATCATACATAAACAAGAGTCCTCCTGAGATACCAAATGGTAAACCCGATTTGATTTACTTTTTACCGGAATAATTTGGTGGACACAATTATGAAAAGATTGTAGATCAGCATGATAATGATGCTTGTTGCGAAATGTACGGCATACGCAGGAGAGTTAACAATATTACTAAAGACCAATCTTCGCATTCCAATAGATGTACAAGGGGCGATAGAACTATACAGGGAACTACTGGAAGTTATTGATGAAGTTGCTTATGTGTACTATCGCTTTATTCTTGTTCAACCGTAAAGAGGGTATTACGAGTGTATTTTCATATTGAGTTTTTTTTTTCAAGAATTATGTAAAAATAAAAGTATGCATCTGTGTGAGCAATTAATTATATCTTTTATAAAATCAAGACATGCAATAATTTCAATATTAAAAGAAACAAAATTGATGTTATTATCTTATCTTTTAATTGCAATTAAAACAATTTATCTGTTATGGATATGGTAAATGCAGCTATTGTCCAAAAATCTTTAACAACATTGACGTCACAGCTGTATTACAAAAATGTTATGCAATGTATACAATATGGCCGGTAGGTCTAAACTACGAAATCTAGGCTGTTTTCGCGATAATAATAAAACAAAAATTCAACTTATTTGGTTAAAACACACATATACATTTTAAGTACGCTTGAAAATTAAATATATCTTTATTTGGCATTACAAATTTATTTTAAAATGTCACTTTTATGTTTTGACAGATTCACTTCCATAGCATCTGAAAAAAAAATCTAGTTGCATTACTTATAATTATTTGAACACTTTTTTCTTCTTTATTGATCTCGTTTATTCTTGCTCTCCGCCCGTGCTGTCACTTGTCAAAATTTCTTGCGAATTTAATAGTCGTCCAAACTGTAATTTTCATGAGAAATGCCTCCCAGGACCAAGCTGTTTCTGCAAAAAAGGTATAAAGGATAATTTAATGAATATACACCAATGCATTTATCTATACAATGTATTTATCTTGAAATTTGATGTTTAAATTGTCGGTGTTTTTAATCTAACAAGAACGTATCCGTTATTTAATGATGAGGAAAAAAGACGTGTCACTCACATCAAAATTTGCTATACATTAGTGTAATATTATTATTTGCTGATAAGAGGGTTTATTTGCAAACTCTACCCTGATATTCCTACAAAATAGTTCCACTTGGACAAATTTACAGAGCCAACATTGATTAATATATATATTAGCATTTACCTTATTATGTATTACAAATCTTTTTTTCGTGACATATTTTGTATTGTAAACTACGACTTATGTATAATGACTTTTGTATTATGTCTTATGTATAATGACTTTTGTATTATGTCTTATGTATAATGACTTTTGTATTATGTCTTATGTATAATGACTTTTGTATTTTGTCTTATGTACAATGACTTTTGTAGTATGTCTTATGTATAATGACTTTCGTATTGTGTTTAATGTGATATGAATTTAACAATTATATATTTTGAATTTAAAAAATATTGTTCTTGTTTTCTAGCTATCAGAAAGACCATTTAAAGTGAAATAAGAGTCTTTTTTCATTGACGCGCCTAAAGTATAACGCTAACATTTAGCGCGTCATTTCGCTATGTTTGTATAACGCTAATGACGTCACGTCAAAATATATGCACGGCCGTGCAATACCATATTGACGGAGTCGCAAAATCGGCACGGGTGTGTGATAAATTCACATATATTGTTCAACTAGCAAGATGATATGATAATTCGATAAAATATCATCATTCAGTAACTCGGGCTTTGTAATTGCCAGATAAATTATAAACCGATGTATTGTATTTTACTTTGTAAAAAGAGTCACAGGTAGAGGCTAAATGTCAAATATGTTTACCTCTATGAATCTCCATAAGTTTATCTTTTCCAATGTTTTCTTGGTCTTAGCCTGCTATTTTCTAACCTAGTACCTAAATACGTTTACTACTCGCATTTACCTGAAATAATAATGTATACTTTAAACAGAATAAAGTTTCACACATTTTGTTTTGCAAATATCTTGATACTTAAACTTTAACAGTTTAACTTTAACAGTTAACATAATTGTTGTGCCCGTGACCTACTTTTTCATTTGAGATGATCCATAGTCGAACCCTAACCTTGTAAGGGAGATGATTATACAAGTAAGGAGAAATACACTACTGTCATACTGTTTAAATTTCAACACTTACCAAAGCGTCTGCTGTTTCACTATCAGATTTACCTCCAAAGGCTGCCATGATGAGCGTACTTGATGAAACTTGTCTTTTTGCCGCTTTTTTGTAAAGTCATAATACATAAGACAAAAGTCATAATACATAAGTCATTAGTCATAAGACATAACTCCTAAGACAAAATGGCACTTATGGGCTTCCGTACAAAACAGATATGCGAACGTGTCTACAACATAACAGCCTCCTACATTATCGAAGTAAACAAACTAGATCTTACGACGTGACTCCACACTATTTGTATTCTTCTGCGAAATTTGTCCAAAGCCTATTAAAATTGGTTGTGCTCAGTCTTTTTACTCTATGCGACATTTAATATTTCTAGCATTACATGACATTGGAATAATATTACATTTTACTATTTAATTAAATACGTTAAATGGGTAATATTGACAATGTCCTAGCAATTATGTTGATTCATTGCCAAGAATATGTAAATTCTGCCGACCTATAAGAAATAGATTGCCAAGTTACTACAAAATATTTTGTGAAAAGATGTACTTTGTCTACATTTTCAGTGGAACTAACATGCCTGGTAGTCTGGCATTATGCCTTTTCTTAAAAACAATTTATTTGACAAGATTTTATTAATGTATTTCATGTTACAAAACAAATGCTGATATACCTACTATTTTACAATATCATATGAACATGACTAAAAGGTCACACTAAAACATACATTAATAAAAAGGAAAACTTCATTTTAAACATTTTTATAAGTGTAAATTTGTTATACTTATCTAATGTTATGATTATAGGACTTCTAGACTAAGTTTTAATAATAAGTTGTTAAAATAATGTTAAATACAGTTATTATAGTTTGTTCACCCTTAAAAAGCAACATAGCTTTAATACTTTAATATGTTTGTTGTCATTATACGGGTATTTTTCGTTGGGTAATATTGCTTAATTCCAAACGAAGCTCGTAAAAATATCGCTAAGCTTTTTAAAAATCATTTGCACTCAAATTGTGATCTACCTGGTTATTTAGATTATTAGATTAAAAAAATCTAAGTTTCTAAGCACATGTCAATTGCAAAATCAAATGCACTTGTAATTATAGTTGCCATGCCAAAAGACTAAAATAAAAATTAGTAAGCGTCGAATTTGATCATATATAATTTGCTTGCCTAAATACATAGTTCCTCGGAAAAAGTGCTCAGCTTTAATAACAGTATACTATCGTATGTAACAAGGTCATACCGAATCGCCAGCGTCGGCGATGATTTTCTGAACTTATGTAACCAATCGGCACTCAATAATTCCGATGTTCGGAAAAAACTATTCAAGTCATCTTATCAAACACTTATTTCTCGTTTATGCTGTTTTCACTGCAAATGATGTTCATAGTTTAATAACAATGCATGAATTTATATTAATTGGCAAATTGCCATTTATCATAATGACACCTACAAATATGGCATTCATAGAATTGATGAATGGCACTTCAGACTGTTTACCTTTTCAATGTTAAGAATGTTATGTGATATTCAAAGATCAAGCATTTATACCAAACAAAAATATGCAATTGATATTAAAAAAAAATTTCCGCTAGATATGACCTTTGTGTTTGAAACATGCAGACCACATTTGTTTTAAACATGATGTTCGGCAAGTAAATTTACTCGGTTAATGACAAATTCAGTTGCAATGATAAAATCTTAATCATCTAAAGTTAATGAAAATAGCTGAAGATAACCAAGTTTACATAAGTTGTACTCACATTCACAAACACTAATTTTGATGCCTTATCGCAATATACACTAACAGGAAATAATGATTATTTCAAAAATGTAATAATGACTTCATTGTTTACTTAAGGAATCACATTAAGATTGTTAAATAATCAATGAAAATTAACAATCTTGGTTGTGAACCTACTGATAACCTTACAATAAACTCAAGTTTATTAGGCATTCAACGATAGTCTTAACTACAATATTCTTTTATTTATTTTAGGTTTTTATAGAAGCATCCTTATAATACAATGATCCATAAAATAATAATGTTTTTAAAATGCAAAGATAATTAAATGTGTCTACTGATTAAATTCAAAAATGGCACTGCATTTCCGTAATAAAAAATGGATTTATTTGTCAAAGATACCAGATGTTAAAACAGTAATTGCTTATTAGCATTAGTATAAAATGCATTTGATCTATTTCTGTACAATAGTCATTATTTATATAACACTATATTGTAGGAACGAGCACAAGCACTTCACCTTGTTGGAACTATAGCTTGCTTTTTTAAAATGATACATTTCAACTAAACATTGTGATCAAAATAATAATTGCATATTGTATAAAGCTCAGCACAAATAAATACAATCTTTGAATCAATTCTGCATTTTTGTTTAAAATCTCAAGTTATTCCATACTACGTATTTAGAGTTTTGCTTACTTAATCAAGTGTAAGGTTAATAGCCTTAGATAGCATTGTCAGTGACATTTGCCTGAAGCGTCGTTCTTTTGTTAAAATTAAAGACAGCATTGTCAGTATGAGTGAACTCATTAATCTCCTCAATACGTTTATGTCTCTATTTAACTTATTTTTTACACTTTCAAATATTTAGCGTGAACATAACCAGTTGATTTGTTACTCTCGATTTCCACAATACAAAAGGCCAAACAGACTTTAATCCCATCACCGGGCACATATAGCTAAGACCCCGACTTTACGTTTGAATCAAAAAATGTTCATAAGTTTCAATGTGTCTGAGGAAGATTTCTTACAAATTTATTAATTCCTCCTTACAAATACTTTCTTATGCAAAATCAATGGTGCAATAAGCTAAATGTTTAGATATGTCATTGTCCACGATGCATCTCATTCCATATAGTCATCTAGATGCGAAACATTGCTGTGAATAATGATTCTCGTAATAGCTTGTGTCGCCAAATACATACGTTGGTTCGCCAAGTGTATTCAAAGGGTAAATTACACAGCTACGGTTAGATATTTTGACGTAACAAACTTATACAATTGAAACATTTTAAACAATTTACTTTAAAAATTATTATATACTGGCTTTCAAAATAACTCGTCGGTAAGATTTGTTACGGATTTTTGGGATACCCTCGTATGCCGTTGCTTTTAGCTTCTTACATCTAACAATCATATAACTTTGTTTTGAATAAATCAACATTACTGCAATTTATATGCGATATGTTTTCAAAATGATATTTTTGTGCCCTCTATTTTTGTTTTAAACCGATAGTATTCTATTTGGCGGAAATATTTATATTACAGATTATATTATAGATTTTTATGAAAGGGCAATCGTGATAATTGAAGACGTTTTCGTGTTTATAAGTGCCCAATTGTGTGAATTCAGGGATATCCGGATATGGTGTTTACCTGAAAAGTTGTTTCTTTGTTGCTTAATTGTTTAAGAAATTTAATTTTAATTTATATTCATTTATCTTCAAGCGGTATCATGGTAAATGTGTTTAAAGCTACCTGGTTTTACGTTTCTAGCAACTACAAAGTCATTGCGCGAAATCGTGTACATTTTAATTTTCTTTAACCGTTCTTACTTTTTTCATAAATCATTATTATATTTCAGGTGCCAGGACTAATATAAATGTGCCATTTAATTTTTGTTATCCTTTTTTCAAAAGCTTTTGCCATTTGAAACCCACTTTTACACCGGTCATATGTGTAGCAAGAACGTAAATAAATCTCATGTTACAACTAAAAGCCATCAAGCTTGAATTCCATCTTGAGCGATATTTAGTGTTGACCTTGTCTTTTCTTATAACTCAAACTTAGCGTTGAATTATCTATGTGTCAGAGAGATATATCTTATAAATGTCTTAAATACATAAATTTCTCCTTACATCTTATTCCTTATTCAAAACCAACAGTACACTAAGCTAAATTTTCAGATATTTCATTGTACACGAGGCTATTCAATTCTTACCGTCTTTTAAACGTTATATGTTCGAATTAAAACAGTAAGAAAAAGAATATTGATGTCAATAGAAGACTCTAGAAAATCTACATAGTGCCTGAATTCCATATTTTTTCTTTTGATATTGACCAAATAGCTACAATAAACAAACGACTGAATTTCGTATCCAATATTACTAGAATTCTAGTCATTTAAGTTGGAAGGTCAAAGTCATATTGAGGGAAATTCAAAAGATCAATATTTTTTTTATAAAGTTTGTCTTACTATGTTGATATATCCTTATTACTAAATCTTTGATATCGTCACAATAATGACCACCTGACTACTAAAATGCCAAACTCATGATAGTGTTCAACGTCAAGCAACAGACATAACTCGCTATTTTTTTCTATATCAATGCAAAAACGAATCTCCTTTCTTTTAAAAGATTTAATCATCTTATAATGTTGCTGCATTGTATTTAAATTCAGCAGATGTGTGCATTTATAAAGGCAATGTTCCTATATAAGATGAGATAAAACGGAAAAATCTTGAATTAGGACTTTTCAAGTTAATTTTTGCTTTCTTTCCATTTTATTAAAGTTCAATAATAATACAATTTACATTAGGTAATGAACGATAAAGTTTACGTGCATGAAATAAACACAAGTACAAGAAATGTGGTGTAAAATACACGGTTTAACTAGATTTACCGTTTTACCACCAAAATGGATACAATACAATTATGCAATATGAAAAAATGAAGAAGAAAAATTCAAACTTGATTTATCGCTCAAAAGCCTTGAAATGATATCTTGCAAACACGAACCTTCTTTTTCATGTTTTATCTACAATGCTTGAGTAACACATAAATCGTAAGTACAATTGCACGTTAACGTCAGTGAAACTTTGCTGAACTTAAGTAATCAATCAGAAGTTTATTATTCATATATCCGAAAGGAATTTCTCATTAATGTTGTCACGCATGTATTGCTTTTATATTCTTAAATTTTATTTTCGACAAAACAACATCTTTAAACTCACTTCTGATTGTTGAACTGTTATTCTATGCTAGACTGACAACCTCGATGTGAAATATTATCGATTTAAAACTGAAATGTGTATGAAAAACGATACTGTATACAAATAAAAATCTCATTCCATTGTTTTTGTTCATTCAGATGTAATGTGCACACGTATGCCGATTTATAATGTATGTACTAAATATTAAATCGTATGAAAGATCGCCTATAAAAATAAAGTATCATGCCAGGAGTTCCCAGAAGAAATACCCTGGCATATTGTTAGAGATCAAATGGTCTTAAAATGAAATTCAGGAATTCATTAACATTGTCTCATGAAAAACTGAATCTTAGTCGATATGAAATCTTTAAAAGAAAAAAAGTAGAAACATTTACATGTTGAAAAAAATTCAGCAAAATGAAAACTGTTGCACCCTTTGTAAAAATTACAACAAAAGACGGTAAAACATACGCCTCTTTTCTCGGCTTTAATAAATAAGGAAAATTGCTACACACATACAATAGGCTTCACGAAACGCAAGACAAAAGACATTCTGGATTCTATTGAAGTGTTTAATATACATGCACCATATAAGCTGATATATCATATTAAGAAAATATAGTTTTTAGTTTTGAAATTCGTTTATTAAACAGAAAATAAATAAATGTTTAGCATCGTTTGTTAGAAGTCTTATTGCGTAAACTGTGAGAAACTGCACTCAATAGCTTTTCAAAGGGGCTTAATTTGATTGACAGATGGCCTATCCTAATATAGATCACGTGGTTAAGGGAATTTTGTTTCAGTACTCTCTCTGATTGGTTTATTTTTATCACCGCCCCAAATACATGAGCTTTCGTACTGATTGACACATCGTGTTTATTTCAGGTGAGAATGACCTAGGATTAATGAAATTTAATTTACATGAATAACATGATTATCTAACAATTTTGAAAACAAAAGAATAAATAAAAAATACGTGTCGTTTAAGTGACATTAATTTTTGAATGGAATATTCAATTTAATGTTGTAATTTCAAAAGGATATTCAGACTTGTTTGTTTGAAACGTATTTTGTGCGCTGTTTTTCATTCAAATAATAATGGATTATCGTAATTGGAAAGGGATGTGTAGGCTGACCTTACTTTGTGAGTAGATCTTTGTTTTCATATTTCACTGCGTCATTTTAGGTTAGCCAAAGTTCTTGAGAATATAGCATACTGTATGCATGTGTTAAATCATGAGATACCGACTCATTTCATCGGTCAATTAATCAATGTTTAAATATTGACAGTGTTTTAGTTACAGAATAGTATATATTGCTTACAAACATAAATAATTATATAAATATGACAAGTAGTGAACTATGAAGTCGTTTTATTCGTGCATTTTACTGACATCGCAATTATTTGTTTGACAGTACTCTTAAAAGAATGTAAAAGCAATGCATGACATATTTTGCAAAGAACTGATCTTTTTAATGTTACCAGCAGATAATTTAAAAGTTGCAATGCTTAAAAAATGAATCAATATATTGTTCCTTGTAAAATATGGCCATATAGCATTGCATCGTATGTCTTTAAAATCAATAAGCAGTCTGTTTTTCAGATATCTGAAAGAAGTGTATCATAAGTCTTCTTAAGTATTTCTATTTATTGCTGATTTTTTTATTTCCAATCCAACATTACAACAATTTGAATCCCACTTCTGATTGTTTTGCTGTTTATTTATGCTCGAGTACAACTTTTATTTGATTGATTTTATTTTGATGCCGAAATTACTTTGATTTGGGATATCAGTGCAGTGCGGAATGACAAAGTTCAATGAATCTTCAGAGATCTAACATTCCAATAAGTAAGATTTAACTAAACCAATTATGTCGTTTTATGAGTTTTCGATAAGATATCAAGTAAGATTGGTGTATGAAGAATGATGTTGAGAAAACAATTTGAAATAGTTTAAATTCTATTTATAGATCAAGGCGTCTTACAAACAACTTTATTATTATTTTGTGACTTTCAATAAACATAAAGTGAGTAGACAAAGAACAGTATGTAGACACTCTTTATCTAAGAATGAGCGACTTATTTTTGCTACCCATTCTGACTAAAATTTACAGTTTTCATTATGTGTATAGTTTGGTAAAATCTGAAACACAAAAGTAAATTAGTTCATAAATCACTTCATTCTTTTTTTCTTTCTTACGCTTGTTTTTGTGTTTCCTTTTTCTCGCTCGCTCGCTCGCTCGCTCGCTCGTTTGTTCGTTCTTTCATTCAATCGTGCTTTTATTATACTCTCACACTATCGTTTATCTTTGTTTGTTTGTTTGTCCGGTCTTTTATATCATTTCAAATCGGCAATTGGAAATTGTCGTTCGACATTAACACACAAACACGTTTTAGTAACCTCGAATTTCATAGTATTATATATTTGTATAATTATAGTTTACAAAATAATTACGAAGAACGAAACAAATCGTTATAACATTTCCAAAAATAAATATCACAAAACATTTTATATGTTGTCGCTGGTGTGTATGCATACCCTATGCATTATTTCTCATATTTCCGCTTGAATTCTACAGCATTGGGTCATAGATCCTTTATTTCCAGTGTTACACTGTCAATTTTAACGTGTTTGTGTAAATCAAAACTAGCATTGGATTATTTATAACTCATTTTTTTGTTCTGAAACACTTTGCAACCTACTCTAAAAAATGGCCATTTAGTATAAAACAATGCTAAACGTCCTGTTACCATTAAGTTTTTATGGCCAAAAGGTCAAACATCGTTTATAGAACCATCTTAAATGACAATATGTTTACTCTTGTTTTTTCGTATAACGCAAACATAGCGAAAATTTTTGATGTAAAGTATATTTATCTGAGCCGCGCCAAGCATAAACAGCCGTTATAGTAATTTTTGGGTATTTTTTGGCTTTTCCCATCATCAGTTAGTGCATTTTTTTTAATTTTCTTGTAGTGTATAACTTTTTATATACTGTATTCGACTCACATTTGCACGAAAAAGCTTAAACGTAACGGCTTTGAAAAAGCCGACGTCAAGTAACGCCACTAACGTCAACGTTGATAACATCGTTTTAAAACGTCGAAAATGTATTTTATTTACTTACGTAAAGAGACAGTGTGGCGTAATATAATTGAATTTATCACCTAAACCGCGACACAGGAGTGTAAATAAGCCATTTTATAATATCAAACCAGTGTAATAACATTTGACGTGACGTCATTTGCGCTATATATAAACATAGCGTAAAAGCGCGCTAATGTAAGCTTACACTAAAGGCGCGTCAATGAAAAATTACAAACAGTTAAAAGTTCTTATTTTATATACATGTATGCAATAAATAAAATATCATTATTTATTATAAAAAAATATATTATTCTCGTGTAGATTCAATACTAAATTTATTGAAGTCGTTGAATAAAACAATATTTTGCTAATAGGTTCAATTAATATGATTTTATTCAACTCGTTCAGTAAATGTAGTAAAAAAATTACGTACACTCATCCAAAATTATCTATTTCTGTAATTATTAAATAATACATTATCTAAAAAGAACATTAAAATATTACATTATGATAATAGGTCACAAATATCAGTTCCTACGACAACGCTGTGATCGTAGAAGCACAACAGTAAATACTCAAATCCACCACTGTACACAGAATAGTAAGTTTAACATGAGATACACCAGCTTAAATATATCCTTGACACTTGATACTTTATAGGAACTAGTGTACAGAAATTTTTATAACTAATCACTGCCAATCGCTTGAAGGGGGAACTGGGCAAAGAACATCTCACGAGTGGTCTGACGTGACGGTCCAAGTACGTCTGACGTTCCCGGCTTAATCCTGCAGGTTTTATGACAGATGGAAGATCATTTCTATCCATTTGTAGATAGTTTGTCTTACAAATTACAAATCGTGTTTCATCAGTATCATCTGCAGCTACCTTCATGTATACTATACCGGGTTCGAGTGACGTGAAACGGAAGTGGTGATATTTTGAGATGTTCGGTACTTTTTTAATCTGTCTGCGAGGAACATCTTCCAGCCTTTCCACATCCACTCACCATAAGTAAAGGGAATGTTACTGTGTGCTGACTTCTGCACTACTTCCGTCACGTGTTGGAGAGTATAATAATGTGAACGCCGATACACCTTCTTTATCATTCCAAATCCCGCGTCGATCAATAAAGTTAAATGCAAACAAAATATGATTGGTTAGGTAAAGCTCAAATTCCTGAGAATTTTACCATTGACTTATTAATATTAATGAGGATAAATATTTGATCAGCAGGGTATTTGTAATTCCTTCGCATGTTTTACTGACACCATCAATTAGCTTATGACGTAAAAATATTTTACGGTAAGTGAACCTTTTCCCGTTAATTTTATATTATATACATGATTTTAGAGTCTGAACTCGTGATTTACATTTCCTTCTTTTTCATATTACATGAATTTACAGGCAGAGATTAAGAAAACATATTTTAAAATCAAGTTCTCGTCTCAATTAGGCTTAATATAGTATATATATTTCGGCGTAAGTAATATCTTTTCTAAATAATTAACGAAATTGCTTGTTAACCGTTAAATAGAACAATCAAAAATTCAAAACTACCTTGTATGTCCTGGTAACTGCATCATGTATTTGATATTACTATGCGATCCAATCATCGTTCGCCATGACAAGTAGGCCTGTACGTATCTATTCTTATTCTGACCTAAGGAAAAGATTTAAATTCATGACTGTATTTAATTACATACAATAATGTTAAAGAATTGAGATTATCAAATAAAACTAAATTTTGAAAAAATCAAAGCTCTAAAGTTACATTATTTTATTGTAATATGCTGTAGTAACTCAATTTTTTCCAGTCATTACTTAACTACTTCTTATTAATTCTCAATACATGTCATTTTAGAAAAAAAGAATACTAAACAGTAAACAAGTTCAGTTTTACGGGACTATTTTAAACCGGCACTTTTTATGGCATAGTTCAAACTGAGGCAGTTATAACTAATAAGAATACTTGAGATGTGAATATTCTGTTTTAAACGTGATTAATAGAACAAGGGCCTATTACATATTAAACGTACAATATTTTTATTAAAACAAAACAAGAACTTTTTTAAAAATTAAAGACATGTCTCTAGTAATTAGTCGTGTCGCTTAAAATCGATCTTATTGCCTTTGAAATAACCTTATAATTAAAACCGACTCAAGGCTATTGTCAGTATCAAAGAAATTGAAGTTCCAAAATAACTTAATATTATTGCACCTTGAATGCGATTCGTTTACATTTAATTATATTTGTTAATTTACTGATAATTCGCTTGGTTAATCGTTATGCCTTCAAAACGACACGGTAGTATCAACAAGGCATTAATCTTCACAACTGCAGTGCACAGATGTGTTAATAACTTTGCACGTACATGCTTTAACAAATTGTTAGTAATTGTTTTTACATTATCACGACATTTAGTTTGTCATATTTTCAATGATAATGATGGAACTACATAATACCTGTTCACGTATGTTAGTTACAATATTAAATATGTAAAACGTAAAACACATCTACTAAAGCTGGTAAGAAACCTTAAAGACGTTTCAGTGTCGATTTGATTGACATCTCATTTACGAATCAACTTATACAGTTATTCATTATTTAATATCGCCAGATCGCAAGATGGCAAGTAATAAATCTTGTCTTTGCGTGTCTCATAAAGAATATCATTAGTCAAACACTAACAAAGATTAATACATATTAAGTGGGTGGCAATTTGTATAAGTTTTATTGCTAGACGGAAATAACAAAATGGCAGACGGTGTAACAAATCTCATATTGTCTGATCAAAATTGCATGCATATGTTCACATTTATCAGTCATTTAATTGCTTTTATAAGAATCAATAAAGTGAATAGATCAATGCATTTGCATTTGCAATCATTTTCTATTTGTTTAATTTACTGTAAACAAACGCATAATTTAGCATGCTTAATACTTAGAAATGACTTTCGGAAAACAAAAAAAAATACCTCGCTAAAATGCTAAAAATGCGTGCTATTATCCTGTAGAAAGTTAATAGCGTCAAACATACAATGTTTGCGTCAGAACATGATTCATGTCCATTGTAGTTCATGTTGATTAGTGATTTATTATGAAGTTGGGAATTAAAGAAAAATGAGGGTTCGATATCAACAAATATCACATGACCATTCAATGTGACATGATTGCAGTGCCTATTAAAATAGATACTCGCATTATTATGGAATTTTTGTTTGATATGTGCTTGAGAATATTGTCTGTGGGTACAAACTAACTAGCAAATTTGCATTCCACAAATATTGTATATGGCCAAGTAACACAACAAGTAATAAACATGATACAATATGTTCTGCCGCCAAGCATAAGTTCGTCATAAGATTCATAACAAGTATCAGTGTTTGTGATAAAAAAATATCATACGATTTCTTAAGATAACATAACATGGTGTCTTGCACATATTCAACTTTTTACAGTAATAATTTGCTTTATATGGTACTCACTTTTGTATTGCGATCATCGGATGTGAATGGTAAAATTTTCTAAATTAAAACGCTACATAAACAAACTAAATCGCTTATTAGCTGTTTGGAAGAAAAAAGAATATTTTAAGCAGGAAGCCTTCGCTATATTATATTGCAACATGCATCACAATATTCTAGTAATAACAAATTAGCATAACCAAAGTATTTATATAAACATTTATACAAAAAACTTTGACGATGAATGCTTAAAATCCAAAACAAAATATATAAAAGCCTGCCCCTGCCATGAAAAAATAAGGTCGATATCTAAACCATGCTAGAAAATGAACAATACTGAAAAGTTTCAGACTTTGCTCTGCTCTGTAATTTGCAACAAATTTTACCCTAAGACCATCCTTTTTTCTCCTGAAGACTATTGTGGGAATATATAAGTTTGAACGCAATTCACTGAAATAAATAAACATCAATAGAAGACATGTTGCTAGATCAATTGCTACACAAATATGTCCCTGAAGTAAATAAACAATAATTATCTTCAGTTTTTCTGACATTTTTACGACATTGCATATATCAAATGACCAATTGTTTTTATGGACATTGTCAAAGAGGAACAAGGGAATAAGGTCGTTGTATTCATAAATCAAATTTCAAAATGTCACGTCAAAAACATTGCGTGTTCCTGTGTTAAAAAAGATTTATATATTCTTAAAATTTAACAATTTGTTTTAATTAAATATTAAGATATAAAGGGAAATGAGTTTTTATTTCATAGCAATGAAAAACTTAAAACACATAAAAAATAATACTAACAGTGTGAGGACATTTAGTTTGCAAAATATTTCTTAATAGCAAAGCAAACACTGAAACAGGTCTTTTTATTATGATACAAATAGACAACAAATGCTATGAGCCGCTCTTGCTAAAAGCATTCATTACTGATCATATGTTCGTAGCAGTGTGAAAAATTGTGAAAGTGCTAATTTTAGTTGTCTTATATTGACAACTGTATAATCGACAAGACGTTATTGCTGTATAATTTAATCCTATATTATTATCTTCCAGAGCATTAAGACCGATCAACCATGAAACAAATGATATATGAAAGAGTCACTCTATTGCTTAGCATTTAATATGGATGAATATGTTCGTTGCAGTGTAACGTGTTAAAGTCGTGAAAAATGTTATTGAATCTTATCACGACAGCTTAATAATTGACATGAGTTTATTTCTTTCAACTTTAATCCACAGAAAATGTTAAGAGTTTGTCATTGACACAATGAATATACATGTATTTCACTTGAAATGTGTACTTTAAAATCCTGAAATGTGTACTTTAAAATCCTATACGCAGTTCGCCGTAGAGAGCACTGAAACAACATATCATTATAAGCCACTTATCAGGCTGACATCGCGATTGTACGTAATCACTATAATTTTAGAAACGGGCAAGGACTTTATAATTTGCGTCAATTATTAGCTGTAGGTAACAAACACCATGTTAGATGACCTTAGTCCTTAAAACGACTTCAGCATATTGATAATGATTCAATGATTTGTTACATTACAAATGGGCGATGTAAAACACGCTTTACATGTTTTACTATAACATGTACCTAAATAAGTGAACGATGCGGTAAATTGATTTTGCTTCTAAAATAACGTATGGTTCTATAAAGACTTTGAATCAAAATACTCAAAAGGTGAGGTAAAAATCGCGGCACAGCTTTTAATATTAAACACATCCTGTTTTTCAGTTAACAACTTATTACACTAGCAAATTAGAATGAAATAGATGTAAAGATATAAAGCTAACCTAATTGTATTCTTTAGTGAAAATTATCCAAAACCTATTGAAATTGACTATGTTCAGTCTTTTTACTCTAAGTGGCATTTAATATTTCTAGCATTACTAAATTGGAATAAGGATGCATTTAAGCGTAATTAAATACATTAAAACATAATAGGGACAATATCCTAGTAATTTAGTTGACCCATTGCCAAAGATATGCATGTTCCAACATGCATTTGATGTAATTTCTTCCGATTCATAAGAAATATATTGGCAACGTACTACAAAATGTTTTGTAAAATAAAATGTTTAACATTGTCAGAGGAACTTTTAAATTACTTGCCTGATGTTCGGGCACATATTTAAAACTACCTCTTTGACACCGAATGTCCGATATGTTTTGTAGTAACTTTTGATATAGTTACCTATTAAAGTAGCTATGAGCATGACTAAGTGGTCACAATGTACCAAATTTAAACATAAAGTAATGCAAATGGATAACTGTCCATTTTACATTTGTATCATTGTATCTTTGTCTACTTATCTAATGTAATGATTATGGGACTACTACTATTCAGATTATGTTGCTAAAATGGTGTTAAATATGTTACATCCTTGACTGTTGCATCACATTGGTGATAAATTTCATATGTTGGCATGCAATTTAATAATAAAATGATGTAAAATAAACATCCAACTTATTATAAAAATGAACCTCCAAAATGAACCGTCTACATAAAATATTGTGCATCAATTCGACAATTGACATAATGAAGACTAGAATCAGAATCCGTTTCAAGTATTAAAAATTCTTGCATTATAAATATAAAATAGACCGCATTAGAAAAAAATAAAATGAAACATAAAAGAAATGTAAAACTATGCAAAGAAATAACCCTATATTTGAATAAAACTGATTAGTTCAAATGCAAGATTTATCTGATCATAATAGGAATGAATTGTAATACCAATAACAATATTTCGATCAACTGCTTTACTCCATATTTTATATCTTTTTTTATTTATGAAAAAATAAAAATTCGTTAGCATATTAGTTCAATTTTGTAAGGTAATGCCAAACAGTTTTTTCTTTATTGTAATGCAAACATTATACGCCCGACATTACATTACAATTAATGACAAGAAAAACAATACGGTAACTTGAAGTAGTCTCGTTAACTGACTTTTACATAAATAAAATCATTTCCAGACTCCATAAAACTGCTTATAACCCACTTTATATAGAAAAAGTCTCTAAATTTATTTTAACCAGATGATTCCTACGGATAATGTTTGGTATTTCAGCAATGTAATGATATGGTGTAATTGTAAACAACAACAAAATATCTTACAGGTCCATTTTGTCATAGAAATGATTTTTTAAGCTTTATTTTTAGAGTTCTTTTATAGATTCTACAAACGTTCTTATTTATCATTCACCTAAACCATCTCTGTCTCATTTGGATTTTTTTTGTAATCAGTACATTTATAGTGATTAAGTATTTTACTATTGTCTCTACAGTTTGCTACTTTTATAACATATCATTTTAAAGATAGCGCCACTCGACTGTCTGAGAAAACAAGCATCTTACAAACATCTTACAAGCTCTTAAACTATTTAATTTCATGTTTGCTCCTTCTTTAGATTTTAAAATTTATTGATGTATTAGGCATTCTGTGCCAAACGTTTTCTTATAAAGGTGTGCCTTATAGTCTATATCACTATATCAGCAGAGTAATTCATGTCACTTTATTATTCTATGTCATATAATATTCATTATAAAACTTGTTTTAAATTGTCTTATACACGGAAACATCACAATTCCCTCGGCATCACCTGATATTCTCCATACATTGAATTACTTCCGTGTTATATTATACACTGTCGCTTTCATGTCAAATAAAAATGGAATGTTTGTTGTTTCTATGTATCTACTGAGACCTGTTTTTAAGTCTGATTGTGCTGTCTGTAATTACTATAAAGCATCCATTATTCTTGAAGAGGAAGTGCGAATTGCAGTGAAGGAATGGTTGAAAAGTATCAAGGTTGCACTTCAACGTTTGCATATTTTACCTTTCGAAATAATAAATCAGTATAAGAATAAGCATTAAAATATGTGCGCAACCAACCGATACACAAATAACGGTTACCACATTTCAAATGTTATTAAACATAATTATATAACGTTATCATACCCACCGGATGAAATTGAATGTAAACATAAAAAACATACACAAAACTTAAATAGGTCTAAAAGTGACGACATTTGTAAACCATTCTGACTGCAAAGAGGTTTACTATTAATCGGCTAAAATACCATTTTGTCGGAGATAATTGTAAGAGAACAGAAGTTCAGTATATCTATTTTTGTTTAAGGCTTAATACTTCACAAACGATTAAATGGTTGTATCTTTAGAAAGGACAAGCATATTTTTATAATGTTTGAAAAGTGTTTATAGAGTAATACGAGTACAAGTAGCACTGAATGTGAAAATAGTTATCGACAGCCACCGGAAAATCTTTGCACCACTGGGAAAGTGGCAAACTTCACTGCCAATTATACTTACCCTTAACACTTAAAAATCATTTCATCTGATAGATTTTAGGTTAATTATAAATAATGAACTTCATTTAATGTTATTTTAAATTTTTTTCTTATCAAAAAATTTGTTCGGGCGGAATTTCATGTATTCCGCCCGGAATTATGCTGTCCGGACGGAATTATTTAAATTCCAACTTGAATTTTTTCCAACATTTTTATCTATTCCAACGGGACTTTCAATTTTTCTGAAATTGTCGAAATACATAAACACATGCTTAATTTGTACACTTAACGAAACTTATCAGTACTCCAACCAATTTTTTATTATAATGTGTTTGAATATCTATAACTAGTCTAAGTCGATACTGTATAAACTTTAATCATAGTAGCATCATTTTATAACAGTTAATGCATTTTACAATAACTCAAACTTAACAGAAAATCAGTAACTGAGAAGTATATATTTAAAAAAAAACGGAGTTTTCCTGCAAGTTTGAAATCGGAGTACTTATAAGTTTCGTTTAGTGTATTTGTATGCATTTTTTTGTTGAAATAACGTCTATTTAAGCATTTTTCGGAAAATCCTTTCGGATTTTTTCCATTAAATTCAACTGGAAAAAATCCGTTGGAAAAAAACCCCAAAACTGAACTTTATTCAAATTTTGGATTTTTTTCCCAATTTTTTTTTTGGGAAAAAAAACCCTTTTTGGAAATTTAAATTTCCAAATTTTAAAAAAGGAAGGGAAAATTTTAACCCAAATTTGGAGTTAATATATTAAATTTTTAAGGTAGTTTTTATATTTTTCCCCCCGGCCCAAAATAGGGGCCAAAAATTAAAAAAAAGCAAACCAAAAAATTGTTAAACCCCCATAAAAAAATACAAAATTTACTAAAAAAAAAAAATGAACAAATTTTGTAAAATAAAAAAAATAAAGGGAAAGGTTATTTTTTTAAGAAAAAAAAACAAGACACAAAAATAAAAAAGGTTTAAAAAAAGCAAAAATTTTTTTCTTAAACACGATGTGCCTTCAATGAATAATGTCATGAATATCAAGTCTTGATTTAAGTAATGTGTCTAAAACAATATAGTTCTGCATATGAAGTGAAAACTACGGAGCTTATTTAATGAGTAACAGATAATCGTAGCAGTTTTCATTTAGACGTTAAATTTAAAAGTCGCTCATAGAATTAATTTTTAATTTAAATGATATACAAATGTTATCACCAAACACTTATATGTAATTTTTGTGGTAATGTAAATACCTTTGCTGTCATTGTAGTAGACTATTTAACATGATTAAAGATACAACATAATTATATAGTTTATAAATTGTATTAAGATATTTAATCAAAAATAGCTTTACACCCTTTAAAAATGACGTTATAAAAGTTGTTTGTGTACATGTACATTGTATATTATTGAATCTAGATTTAATTGTTAATCTCCAACTAAATACCAACCATTTTGAACTGTTATGTAAATTACTAGCGTTATATCGCTTCGCAGTATTATTGAAGTAAGAAATTTCTTTCTCCCCACAAATAGTCATATCTTAGTATTTAACTTGCAGCACTAGACCTTCGACCTTTACAAATCCTTTAAGCAAAGATTTAAGTTGTATCTAAGACAAACAGAATACAATTGCAAATTTTAATCCGTATACCACAAGGTTCCTTATTGTATTCTTTAAGTGAAAGACCAATCAATGTGTTTATGCAAGCAATTTGCATCATATAATATTCACTATGTTACATCGTCTGCGATTTTATTTATGTCCGTCTAGCAATGCAAGTAATACGAATTCCCATTACTTCTATATTCATTATTTTTTGTCTCTTTAATTAAGAGTCAGACGAATGATATTTTTATAAGACAAACAAAAATTTGATTAGCTACTTGCTTTCTGGCGATATAAAGATATTCAATAATATCCTTTGTTTATGTATACTTTCAATCGTAGATGAGTTATCAGTCGAATTGGCACTGAAAACAGCATAAACGTGTCTTTCAAGCTTTACTGTACATATTCTTTTCTGTATACATCTATGTTCCCTTTTTATGTTAACAAAATGTATATTTTTTTTAATGAAATCTGAAGATGTTTAAACATATATTAGATAGGAAAACTAAAAAGTATAGTTTTTTCATTGGTTGTGTGTGTGAACGCGTATGAAGTCATATATAAATGGCGTATGCACGAAATGATATTAGCATAGTTTACAGAACAAATGAAGTTAATTGTGATTTATTATAAGACGTGCCACTTTGAAAACATAACGATTCTCTTTCGTTGACTTTTAAATTAAAGAAGAAATGCTCTTAATTTACATATTAAGCAATGCTAAATACATTCTTAAAATTCCTATTGTTAACGAATAACATTCAAAATTTAACATTTTTTTTTATTTTTAGAATTTAATGTTTTGAAAAACGAAAAAAGAAATTACGGGCGATTTAAATTTTAAAAGGTTTTTTCAAAAACAACAGATGATTTTAAAATGATATTAAATTTTTGATGGGGCAGTGTAAACCCTTTGGGGCAAAAGATGTTAACAAAAAAAAATTATATACTGTTGTTCAGTTTTAATTATTAAATCTTATTATGGACCGAAAAGCCTTTAGGAATTGTGGAATGTCAAGTTGATTGCATCATTTGTGTAGAATAAGACGTCTTTTCGAAGGACAAATGAATTTATTTAGGAGATTCATGAAATATCCTTTGCTGACACATAGCTAATTTATTGTTCATTTTTGGTTATAAGACAATGCGAAGCCTAAGCCAAATGTCGCTAATGATGGAATTAAAGTCTGTTCAACCGTTTGCTTCATTATATGGTTATTACGTATTACAGGACATTTTGCGACGTTCTTGTTAGTTAAATGTCCGGCGTCGGATAAGGTTATTAGAATTAAAGATAATTAATAGTTTTATAAAAATTGAAGATTAATTGTGACATCTTGTCCTGAAACCTAAATAATTGAATGCTTATTTCGATTTATACGGATTACGGTGTGCATAATTTATATGCGATGGTGAATCGATGCTGTAGATCGTAGGGCGCTCACCTCGGCGTTCTAAATATTTCTTGACGAAGTAAGCAATGAACGAACGAACGAACGAACGAACAAATAGATGAACAAATGCATGAAACATTTCTTCATATCTTTTATTGTCGATATCGACTCACATTTATTTCGATAATTATTGAGATATAATTATAAAGTAACCTTTAAGACGTCTTGTTTTGAAAACAACATGTTAAGGTATTTCGCCTTCTAATTCTTATTATGATACTTTTTATTTCTATTATCAAGGCCATGTTTTTTTCACCAACTTTCTACATTTATTACCAACACCACCATAAATCGAAATACCCTGACACATTTATTATCCAAGAATAAGGAATGATAGATCTCAGAACATTCCTGTTCATAGAACTTTACCCTTTATTATACACATTTCAATTTAAAATCTAGAATCACTATCATAGAAATTGTCACTCTAGGACAGCTAGACAATCAGAAATGTGTTTCAAATTGTTGTAATGTCGGAGAGAAATAAAATAACAGGATAAAAGCGGCATGATTTCGTGATGAGATTAAAGAGAAATTAACCCTCCCAGATATCTGAAAAACTATACTGGTGGTTGATGACAGAAGTTATCAAATTATCGCGGACTTTGCAAGTTTTATATGACCCTATTACTTACGATAATATTACAATTTGATATTAAAATATTGTAATTTGTATTTTTGTGAGGAAGATCAGCGATTGCAAGATATCTCATCAATGATAATGTAGATTTTAAGCATAAATGTTTTCTGCATAGGTTGTACTTGTACAAGATATTCAAACCGTTTACATTTCGTTACATAAAGTAGACCCCTAAATTCTTTAAGTGTTGTTACTTATGATATTTTGATAACTTGTTTTTTTTACTTTTTAAAATATATAAGCATATATCAACTTTTTTAAGTGTCGAAATATTTCTCGGAATAAAGATACGAGTGGGCTAGCAAGTGTTTACGTTTTGTTGCATATTGTCAACTTAAATGTTCCATGGAAGACTAATGATTTAGCATGCCTTACCATTTAAATATATTTGTGAAGACACTTTCAATGACTGATATACACTTAGATCACAAAATGAACACAGTTGATTATAGCACTTTTTTAGCAACACTAGTTTACGATTTTAAAGTCATAAACATTTGTAACATCTATGTCAACTTGCTTTTTTCTTTTTGTCTAGGTAATCATTATATTTCTGATACACAATTTCGGAAAAAAACACTTAAAGCATGCATATTCTCCTGTCCTTAAAACATGCAATACTTGAAGTAACATTATAAAATTTGAAAAAAAAAGATAAGAAGAAAAAAGTGGAAGAAACCAAAATTTTCTAGAAAGTCTTAATTCCAGATTATTCAGTAGCATCGTTTCTTTAAAAAGCATCTATAAATGCACAATTATATTGTACATCAACATGTTTTAGTTTATGTCCCGGTAGTCTTCGATCGAGCCTGTTATTTTTCTACAATTTTCTAACCATTTCCTTATCTTGCATTGTTAACGTGACTTGATTGCTTGGGCTTTATTGTACCGACACAGTATAGGTTATATGGCAACCTTCCAGCTTTACTAGTGGACGGAGATCTATGGTGCCCTTCCGTGCAATATTTCAGGCACGGACAGTTATTGCATATACTTTTAAAGTTTGTTTTGTTTTTGTTTTTTTGTTTTTTGTTTTAAGGGAAAAAACTTCCTTGTCATTTATCTATGCATATTAATTTTTAAGAGGGGCATTTTATTGTTACTAAATGCCAACTTCATTATTCATGGAAAAATAAGCTACTTCGTGATTTGGTTTCTCCATCTGACATTTTACGAAACTTTTATGGTTATTTCCCTCAAATTAAACTAGTATAGACATTGTTTACCTTTTGTATACGTTAAAGAATTATTTGTATACGTTAAAGAATTAGTAATATGGTGCCCTTCCGTGCAATATTTCAGGCACGGACAGTTATTGCATAAACTTTTAAAGTTTTTTTTTAAGGGAAAAAAACTTCCTTGTCATTTATCTATGCATATTAATTTTTAAGAGGGGCATTTTATTATTACTTAATGTCAACTTCATTATTCATGGAAAAATAAGCTACTTCGTGATTTTGGTTTCTCCATCTGACATTTTACGAAACTTTTATGGTAATTTCCCTCCAATTAAATTATTATAGACATTGTTTACCTTTTGTATACGTTAAAGAATTATTACTTCATGAATCATTGTAATGTAAATATAATTTTTAATAACAACCCAGAATAAAGCAAAACAAATGTTAAAGTGACTGAAACCTTCCTTAAATGCCTATTAAATTTGAGTATATTGTCAGATTTTGGTTAGAAAGTCTGGAACCAAAATATATAGTTACTTATTGTTATCTAATGATTATGTAATGGGGCATACACAGTAATATCATAAATAACATTGAACGTTAACAGAAATATTCTTGGAATTATTCTTGTTTCAACCTTTTTGTTCCGTGTCATTATGTTATAACTGGCCCCTTGGACTTCAGTTGAGTTCAAATAAATTTCAAACTTACACTTAAATCATTCTTGTAGGCGTTGTCAATCTAGGAAAGAATAACTGCTTACCAATCAGAAGTGAGTTTCAGCAGGTTGCCATGTCGGCTTACATATCAGCATAAAAGATAAATAATTGCGAGATGAGATTAAAGAGAAATTTCTCTTAGATATTTGCCGAATAGATTGTTGATTGATTACATAATTTCAGCGATTTTTCGCTGATATTGCAATTTTATCAATTTTATACGATCTTATTATGAATCATACGATTTTATGGAAGTACAATGTAATGCACTTTTTTAATTACAGGAGAAAACATGAAAACGAAGAAATTTTTTATGAAAGATACCTTTCATGATTTTGGCATGTTTTTATAGCCCTTATCTATGCATTTTAGTGGCATATCGTAAATATAATGATATCGTAAATTTAACTCCACATTTTTCTTACTTGACATGAATGATAATTTTATTATTCTTTTACAATGTTCTTACCTGTGAATACTATTAAGGCTTATTCTTTTTGAAATGATTCATTATTCATTTTAAACGTGTGCTCTAATGTGCTATTATTGTAATCATAATTATCATAGCATCGTGAATGCATCGGTATTAAAGTGTTTCGTGTCATTATATTCAGCAATTGACAACCGCAAAGGTAATGTCAAGTTCTGATATTAGTATAGATATCAAAGGGAGCTCATTTAATCGGAACACATGGCAATTGTAACAAGCATAACACAAGGTAACGCGCCAATTATAACCACTTTTCTTCGATGTCTTTTGTTGACACAAGTTACATTTCTGTAACAGCTACGGAACAATTTTAAAACATCTACGTATGTATGTTAATTTCCATTTTCCAGGTAGAATCTATATCCTGATATTCATCAATTTACACAAACAAGAGCCACTTCAAACAGCTTAATATATAATTCTCAAGAAGCAACCTGATAAAATTGTAACTAATATTGACTTTAAACATAAACAGATGGGAATAAAAATAAATACTAGGAAAAAGGCTGGCAGGAAAGTGAGCCCTTGGAAGCATTAATCACAACAAAATTAGAGGAAGTCTTTGTTCAAGATTTATGCCGCGCATCTTATCGTTTAAGGGATATTTGCATTTACATGCATAAATGCACAATTTATTATTCTATTCAAATACAAGACATCGTCATTATTAGAATATTAAACGGTTAGATGGGAAGGAGATTCGTGTTTCCATTGATGTAGATAATAATAGAAAATTATGTATCTAGCTGATAGGACAATAAAAACTATGCCAGATATTTAAATGACAGTATAAATGCAATCAGAAAAGTAAGTATAATAAGTCTGACTAAGACTCTTGCAAAATGCCTGATAATTTCAGTATATTTAGTCTATCTTCAGATAGACTACAATCTAGCTTGTTATTTCTGTACACATGTTAATGACCATTTAATAAGGGATATATCAGTTGATTTGACATTGATAATGAAACAGTAAACGGTTATCTTTGGCAAATTTGACATATATATCCATCTTCCTGTTGATGAGTATTTGAGGACGTTTGCACTCTGATAGTCAGGGAGTTATTATCCTTTAAATCTTAAAAAGGACAGTGGCAGCCTAATGGTTAACATGTATGCGTCTCAACCCAGGGAGCATGTGTTCGGGCCCTATACGAATGCGATCATGTTTTGTCATTTTACACTAGCACTTGTTAGTTCCAGGAAGCGGATTCGGAAGTTACAACAACGTACATTGGTTGCGTTTCACTTATTCTTTAAATAAGATTTCATCACTGTAACTGAATATGCCAAGCACTTTCATCCTGATGGTTATAGGTCTTATGTATTAACAGAATTCTAACATCATCTTATAAGAAGTCAAATATATAATTAAACAAAAAAGGAAGAGATATAACAAGTTTTTAATTTTTAAAATACTAATGATCAACTTCATCAAATCACAATCTTAATATCAAAAAAATCAAGTGGTTCAAGGTGCAATCGCTTTTGAATAATGGAGTTTTATGAATTAAGTTAAAAGTCAAAACAATTGATATATAAAATGAACGTTATTTAAAAACTTCAACATTTTCAATAAATGTTCACTTTTAATCCCTGTCTTTCGGGATTAAAATCTAATTATATTTTTCAGCATTTTTGTCTTCAAATTCTAATTATGATACCTTACAATGTAGGCCAATTTCTAATACAACAACATTTATTTGATTCATTTCCAACATAATCATAAAATTACAATATCGGCGTAATTATGCAAATTAAATCCTAACAAATCAGAATGATTTATCTCAAGGGGATATCATTTTATGTACCTTTGATCGTCCATGTTTGTAATTTAAATCATACTTATTTCAACTTTAAACCTCAACACATTTCAAAGATATTGCAACTTTTCGATTAAAAACCAACAACCAACAAGCTAATCAATCAAAAGATAGTTTCAAGTTGTTTTCATACTGATGTTTTGTTTTTTTGTTGTTTTCATACTGATTTTGAAATAACAAACCAGTATAAAAGAGAAATAATTTTGTGTAATAAGATTAATTAAATATTTTTTGCAGACATCGGAATGATGGACTACTGATTGGTAAGATAAGTACAAAAATTATTGCTGACATTGCAATTTTAGTATGACCTTGTTATATACGATAATTACAGTATTGTGTCTATTTTCCAGACACACAATTGAAACGAGGAACTTTATTTATTTATGGAAACAAAGACTGTGACATGTTTTGATTTTGCTATGTCTGATTAACGTCGACGTTCCCAAGAAATCATTGATTTAGTCTATATCATGGCATGGCCACTAGTGTACTGATTCTGCAATTGACAATTGCCAAGAAAGTTAGTTATGAATTGTTATATCCAAGCTTATCCAAATTTAAGCGCAATTAAATGAAAACAAAATTGCAATATTATCGCAATTTTCTTTTGCGATTAGGCTATGTGAGCCAACAAAAAATTTCCATACAACGACAACAAATATTATACCTATGTTTGCTTTTTTGTTTATAATGGTTACCAAGACTTTATCAATGTAACTGAAATTGTGAAGAACAAAACTTCGGACAATAACGAATCTTATTTACTTGCCAAACATCATGTTTAAGAAGACAACTTTATATTTTGACAAATTCTATCTGGTTTTATATTAACAGTTATGTTTAACAACTCACGGAGGTATTTTTATAAGAAATGTTTTAGAAAAAAACAGCCATAACGCCCTTTGAAAAATGCTTATGACAGACTTTGGGAAAAATGAGCTTAATAGTACACATAATAGAAGAATAACAGTCAGATTTACATTATTCATTAATATTTGTGGTTAACTAGGTTTTATGTTTCTGTACACAACTATTCAATGAAGTATTTATTGTAAATGTTGTTGTAAAAATCAGCACAGAGACCGGTTGAAAAATGTTTTACGACAGACGTTTGACGAACTTGGCCTAGGAAGAACACAAATCTCTCAATAAAAGCTGAGGAAGGAACGTTAACACACTAAAGTTTCCGTCACTCACAAACTTGCTAGTATTTCAGAAAAATTAAATACACAACCACATACTCTGTCATTTTGCTCTATATCATTTTGCAAAGTAGAAGAACTGTAAATCTATAATTGCTGAATAAAGAAGACATACTGACCACATGATTGCGATGTTGGGCGTATATAATGTGCTGACACATCATAAATGCTCTTCAAAACGGACAATGACAGACGGATATGATGTTGTTAACGTATATACGACAATCTTAAGGGAATATAATATATGACATGCCATCTGATCATATCATAACGTGGACAAGATAATAAGATTCCCAGCAGTAAAAGGTTTTAATGATGAAATAAGACCCTCCTTTCTCACACTCATTAGAAAAGATAATGTCAGTTATTACTAGGAGGTGATCTCTTTTGAGTATGTATTTTAGAATATGTACATTTATTAAAGGACTGCGCTCAAGTACAATTGTGTTTCTGAATATTAAGATGGTACTTTAAACATTTATGGTATTTTGTTACGTATAAATAATCTTTAAAAGTTTAAAGACTTTATTAAAATGCTATTAATATATGAAAACTCAGTTTATTGTTCATTATTTTCCAAAGTCATTTGAGAAATTTCTATTAATTTTTCTCTAATAGAAATAATTATTATTTATTTCTTTTGATTTTGTTTACTTTGTTTGTATACTGCAATATGTAAGGTGTGATTAAATAATTTACAAAACATATAATAAACCAGTTGTCTCCATTCTTTTAGGCACCATGTCAAGAATAAGAACGTGCGTATAAAGAATATTCAGTATGTTGACTTGTGCGAATGGGCAGTAGCCTTTATTTTTCAATTGTGTTAGTCGATGCCAAATTTGGAAATGCGATGCTTTTTGGCTACCAAGCGGGACTGTCCTCAACCGCTTCTTATCAACCTATGACGACATCATCCAAATCGGAAAAAGGCAAAATCTTACTCATAATTCAGAAAAGGAATCAAGAAATATGTTGAAGATTACAATACTCTGTTTGGATTTTTAATCATGACACAATGCAATTGATGTATACTCCATATATATAAAAATAATGCATGCTACTTTAAGGTTCCATCGGAGCACATAGTTATTTTATGTTCTTCCAAGAGAAAATGCACCACTAGAAAATGTAAGAGACAGAGTATTAGAACATATGACAGACAGAAGCTAGCATAAATAAATCAAATACTGCGAGGCATATTTATTCTAGTTCTTCTCCTGAAAAAGTTATTATGACAATAAGTGTAAATGGTACATCTGTTGAATAAACTATTTAAAAAAACTGCTTACAATATTGTATATTTGAATGTATTCATGACAAGGTGTGACTGAAAATATTCATGCAGATGCAACTTCTTTTATATGTGATGATTGTTTTTGCCTAATTATTTAAAATGAATGACCCATAAAAACACCATTAGCCTTTCATCGGCATTGACCGTGAAAGTGATTAAATAAGCCATAACTTTATAATTTATCAACAGATTAGATTTACTCTTATAGATTAACGACCTGCAATTTGGCACAACTGAGGTTAAATAATTTTGATATACCTTAAGCCTTAAAATGGCCCTGACCTTCAAGGTGAATTAATTGAGTTTAGTTTACATTATATGATGTTAACGATATTGACTTAAACTTGGACAGAAAAACACTTGTGTCAAAACTAAAGCCAAACATTTAATATAATCAAATTGAAGCTTAAAATAACCTTGACAAACATGATTAAAAGATTGTATTTTGTTTAATTGGAGGTTACTTTGTTAATTACGCTTGAATTATGCTTAAGTTGTTTCATTATTTTGTTTAGATTTTTTATCCATTCTTGAACCAAGCAACACTCATTTCCACACCGACATGTTGAATTATTCAAGTTTGACCTTGACATGGGAATGGTCTTGATAGTCATTGTCAAGTTGTTGAATTGTACATTAATTACCATAACCTTGTTGTAAATGGACAGATTTGAATCGTATTTTAAAAAGCAACTGTAATGATTGTGAACAAGGACAAAGTTATTAAGCATGACCTTGGCCTAAAAATGGTGTGTCAAGGTCAAGTATGAAATTTTATAATTATGGCCAATTTTTAACAGTATACACAAAATGTTTTGTTTTGTATAAAGAAGTATGACAATGGTCTTCCCCTTTAAAAACAAAAAGGTCGATCTTGCGCCAGCTCGGCCGTGGCTCTTGGTGGGAGCTATACAGCTAACTTAATAAAGGTTGGTTGCTTTAATTGAGTGTAAACATGGGGCACTTACTGGCTCTAACCCAACAAGTAAAGCGTTTTTTGCTGTTTCAAAACAGATGGCAGAGGGCATAGATGATGGATAAACAAAGGGAATTACGGTCAAATACATAAGCTTATGTTTTATCAACATAGCCGTGGGTGTAAAGGACAATTGTCAATTTACATAGATGATGTAGTTACCAACAATCCAGTTTTAGATTGAACGAATAAATCGGATTTGTGAAGGTTAATACCTAATTATATAGAATTATGTAGGGCACATTCAGGTAATAATAATTTATTTTCTTTAATTCCATAATTAGCGATGCCTTGTATTAGCCTAGATGTATGCAGTATGAGTTTGGTACGTATATAGATACTGATTATGATAACACATTTACTGTTATTTATTGAGTTTAGGCTTACAAGAGGTGATTATCAAACTTACGATTGGCAATTTTCTATCAATACTTGCAAATTTTTAGTTATATTCCAGTAACTTATTTGTGCATACATGCAACATGTTAATTTCGTCCTAATGGTTCATTTATAGAAGTAAGAATAAAGCAATATTGGTGTACTCCTAATAGTATTCAATCTGTATTTTATTTTTGGGGCTGAGTAGTATGTGAAAACTGTAATAAATTAATCAGCACATATATCTCTTCACTTAAAGTGTTCTCATCAAGCCAGGCTCGGAGTTCAATGAAAAAGTTAATAACTTATTTTATTCAAACTAGAACTAAAAAAAACAAAATAAATTAACTTAGGTGTGTATAATACAAATATATGTATCATATTGATGTAATTTAGTCAAAATGTTTAGTAAATATATTTTTCTTTTAAAACGAAAATTAAAAAAAATATGTGTCCGTCTAATTTGTTATGTGATGTATTTCTAACACAAATATAATTATGTATAATTTGGTGTTTTCCATGTGTGTATTTGTTCGGCAATACGTTGATTATTTGCGAGCTTATTTTCTGATATTGTTATCGAGAAAACATTGTTTCATCCATTTTCATGGTATAATAGTAGACATTATAATAATACTATGATTATATTGGTTACGCATTTTCATGTATTGTACGTAATTAAATATACTTTTCATATATTGTACAAATATATATATAAATTTTATTGTATTTTCTAAAACACCACAATCTGTACAGTTTATGTGTAATAAAGTCCTGTTTTGTGATCTTGTAATTATGGCACTATACAATTGTATATTACACTACAAAATAACATTATCAGTCATAGAGGGCAGTTTCATTACCGTTGCTGATAAATAGTGATAGAGGACGAAATGAAACATGTTTAAGAAGTAAAACACATTGAGAAATATGTTAATCACATTTAATATATCTTTGCAGCAGAACTTTATCATTAGTTGTAATAGAAGATTATATGTTTTTAAGTATATTTTAAAAGAAAAAAACTAGGGACATTTTTCATTTACATTTTTATTTCGAACCAGCTCTCAAACACATTCTTAATTTAAAACGCAGAAAAATGTTTACTTCAGATTTGTCTTTAAAAATAAAAAGTACAAACTGTAATTAAGAAAATGACGAACAGCTTCCTGTCGTATGCATGATATCAACTGTAATCAGAATAATATCAGTTCCGTAGGAAAAACTGGCGGTGACATTACCGCTTCTTAAATTCACAGTTTCACCGTCACGAGTTCACAATTTCAATATACCGAATTCGCGAATTTACGATTTCAACTTCACGTATTCAATTTTATAAATTCAAGTTTAGAACTTTAGAAATATTTCAGATTCGTAAAATTACGATTTCAACTTTGTGAAATTTATGAAGTTGAAATCTTGAATTTATTAAGTTGAAGTGGTGAATTCGTGAAGAAGAAATCATGAAGATGAATTCGTTAATCCGTTTAGATAAAATCGTGAATTCATGAAGCTGAAATATTTTATTCGTTAAGTTGAAACCGCTAAGTCATGAAGTTGAAATCGTGGATTCCGTATTTTGTAAATTCACGAATTCACAAGATGAAAATCTCATTCTGGAATTGATGAAGTTGAAATATCACAACCTTTTTTGTAGTTACGACAGCTTTTGTTCCATTTTTTTCTTCCTCTTTCTTTCATGTTCGAATGTAACAATAATTGGTTCAACACAGTTCATCGTTTGATATAGCACAGATGAAACTGATATAAAAAAGGGGGTAACTAAGGAAATTAATTAGTATTACAGCGTTTCTGTCCAGTGTTACCGCGGTTTTTTACAAGATTAATACAAGAAAAGCATTGATGCAAAGCATCAAAGGGCGTCCAAGCAAGAAATGCAGAAAGTGAAGATGAACTAGTAGACATATGATGACAAGATATTCTTATAAACTTTTCAACGGTAAATTGGTTTTTACCAGAATGAACGGACGAAAGACATTGTTCATTATGCATTGGCATGCTAGAGATTAGAATATTATGTTATTTCTTTATGATCGTGATTATAAATAGCAACGGGATATACATGTATACAATCATTTAAAATCCATATGTGTAACGCATGATCAACAACACACTTGTGGAATTGTCCCTTATTATGTTATCATGTTATCGCTATAAGCGAATACCCCCTCTTAAGGTATCTGTTCACACTTAGTAAAAATATGACACTGGTTATATTACCATGTTGATCATGTTGGGCATAACTGTTTATTATACAATAATTGTAATATCTATCTCAATATAAAAATACAGATTTCATGAATATTGTTTTCCTCTCTTTTTTGTGTTTATGTGCTATTTTAATACTGAGTTTTTTACATTTACTACTCTTTTTTTATTAAAATTGTAAAATAAATTTTAAGAATTTGAGAGTTGATCTATGTTTATTTATTATTGTAACCAAACTAAGTGACAAACATTCATTTTGGAAAAAAGCGTATTTATCTATAAAATATTTGTTCTGTTCTGTAACGATATCAAACATCTACTCCAAAACCGGGAGAGACCGGACAATAAACGTGTGATCTATTCGCCGGTCACTAGTAAATCCCGGTCAAAATAGACCGGGAGAGACCGGAATTACCGATAAGAGTACATCCCTCTATAAATAGATTTTCGGAATGTTTAGGTCATCAACTCATCATTCTATTTTAACATACCATAATAACCCACTGTGTACTACAAAATGATAAATAAAAAAACCGAAGAGACGGAAAAGTTATTTCATTTGAAAATGTTTGCATTGCGAAATTCTCCAGTTCGCTATTCATTGTACATATCGCGACATTTCATTTTTAATTAATAATAATCAAGCACCCTCATACCGATCGGAATGATCGGCTTTTATTGTGACCGACTAAAAGGCTCGAGAAGTTGCTGTCGCCCTTTCACAAAATCTGATTTCATTCCATAAGGTGCGCCGCGTTTCGGCGCAGACGCCAACAGCAACAACAACAACAACATTTTATTTGCATAAATGTTATAACAACATTATAGCCATAAAGTATATATAATGTAAACAGTGATACAAGTTCCAATATAAAAAGTACAAAAAGTTAGCACGGGAAGTATAAAAATGAATTTAATTTCTCTGTCTATTACACAATGCAAAATAAACATATTTGCCTAAACCAATTAATTCTTTAGATGAGTTTGTGGAAAATAAATTTTCAAATTTTCTTAATGAAGGCCATCTACAGTAATAATGTTTTAAATATTTATTCCTAATTTCTGTGTGTTTGGGACAAACCAAAAGAAAATGATATTCATTTTCGACCATTCGCATATTACAATTTGTACAAATTCTATCTTGTCTAGGTGTATTTATGTATCGGCCAGTTTCTATTTTTAAATCATGTGATGAGGTTCTTAGTCTGCATAAGGTTATTATAAATTTAGCTTCTGAAATTTCATTTAGATATTTTTCACACACGAAATCATGTTTAATAAAGACAAGACACGTGTTTAAATTTTCAGGAAATTACATTAAATTGAGAGAATGTGACACATATATGCCCCCCTGTAGTGAGTTAAAGCAATTACTTTGAGTTTCCTTTTTTCAGGCAGCTGAATTTTGGTATAGAAGTAAGAATAAAGCAATATTGGTGTACTCCTAATAGTATTCAATCTGTATTTTATTTTTGGGGCTGAGTAGTATGTGAAAACTGTAATAAATTAATCAGCACATATATCTCTTCACTTAAAGTGTTCTCATCAAGCCAGGCTCGGAGTTCAATGAAAAAGTTAATAACTTATTTTATTCAAACTAGAACTAAAAAAACTAAATAAATTAACTTGAATGTAAACAGCGGTATTGACAAAATTTATATTTCCAATGATTTTGAAAATGTATACCACATTGTTCACAACATTACGAAATACGTAAAAGTAAATCAAGAGATACTACAGACAAAAAATAAGAATTTTTAGATTTATAAATCTGTAAAACAGTCAAAATGTTTAGTAAATATATTTTTCGAATCTTTTATTAATAAAATGAAAATTCAATAAAAATGTGTCCGCCTAATTTGTTTAATTTGCTATGTTAGGTGTGTATAATACAAATATATGTATCACATTGATGTAATTTAGTCAAAATGTTTAGTAAATATATTTTTCTTTTAAAACGAAAATTAAAAAAATATGTGTCCGTCTAATTTGTTATGTTATGTATTTCTAACACAAATATATGTATAATTTGATGTTTTCCATGTGTGTATTTGTTTGGCAATACGTTGATTATTTGCGAGCTTATTTTCTGATATTGTTATCGAGAAAACATTGTTTCATCCATTTTTATGGTATAAAAGTAGACATTATAATAATACTATGATTATATTGGTTACGCATTTTCATGTATTGTACGTAATTAAATATACTTTTCATATATTGTACAAATATATATATAAATTTTATTGTATTTTTTAAAACACCACAATCTGTACAGTTTATGTGTAATAAAGTCCTGTTTTGTGATCTTGTAATTATGGCACTATACAATTGTATATTACACTACAAAATAACATTATCAGTCATAGAGGGCAGTTTCATTACCGTTGCTGATAAAGAGTGATAGAGGACGAAATGAAACATGTTTAAGAAGTAAAACACATTGAGAAATATGTTAATCACATTTAATACGAGGGTTGTCCCAATATTCTGTGACAAGATTGATTAAAAGTTAATAAAACAGGTACGAATTTGATATTTTAATATGTTATAAACCCATATAATTTAAACATTTTCACAAATTTTTATAGATAAATATTAACAAACAACAAAAATATGCCATAAACACCATGGCAACTAACTGAATCGCGGCGCACGTCCAACGTCAAAAACGGCGTTAAATCTATATAGGGCGCCTTTCTTAAATACTCTCAATGTCTTTCAAAGCAATAATGGTACCCATAAATCGTCAATTTCTGACTTAAATCGTGTGGTTGTTAATGTCTGTTGAATGTTTGGATGGCATACATTAAGTTTTGCTATACGCGAACTTCCGGTCTTGTTACTCCTGTTTTTAGATGTAGGAAATAGGCGACGAAGATCGGTCTTCCTATCCGTGTTTTCCTTATTTACGCTTTTTGTAGCGCAAAACTCTGGTTCCGTTCATGCCTTTTGTACACAAATGCTCAGAATATGTTGCTAAACTGTTATATTTGGTATATTTGTTGAAAATCGTTACATGTGTCATCTCGAAATAGTCATGAAACCTGAGTGACATGTTCACTGCGCCGCAAATTCTTCGAACGTCGCCATTTTAACTTTCCTATTTTATATGAGATATTTTCATTTATTCGTATCTTTTTCGTTTTTTAAGTTATTTAACTAAAATTTTCAGAGATGATTTAAACATAGCAGCAGAGGAAGTCAACGTGACATTGTGCAGACACATCATCAGATATTTGAAACATACGTAATTAATTTCAGCCTATTCATAACAAAATGTAAATTATTTGACGTGCGCCGGCAACTCAAACCAATGTCGTTAATACTGAAAATTTCTAAGTAACTAGGGTGTTTTTTTGTAAATGATTTGTTGTTATGTTAAATAATAAACTTAACGGTTATATGTGTGAATTATTTTCTATTGGCGTAAAAAATGAACCGGCTGTAAAATTTGTCACGGACTTTTGGGACAACCCTCGTATATCTTTGCAGCAGAACTTTATCATTAGTTGTAATAGAAAATTATATGCTTTTAAGTATATTTTAAAAGAAAAAAACTAGGGACATTTTTCATTTACATTTTTATTTCGAACCAGCTCTCAAACACATTCTTAATTTAAAACGCAGAAAAATGTTTACTTCAGATTTGTCGTATGCATGATATCAACTGTAATCAGAATAATATCAGTTCCGTATGAAAAACTGGCGGTGACATTACCGCTTCTTAAATTCACAGTTTCATCTTTACGAGTTCACAATTTCAATATACAGAATTCGCAAATTTACAATTTCAACATCACGAATTCAACTTTTTAAATTCAAGTTTAGAACTTACGATTTCAGATTTGTAAAATTACGATTTCAACTTCGTTAAATTTATGAGGTTGAATTCATGAAGTTAAATTCTTAAATTTATAAAGAGAAAGAAGCATCAATCACAATAAAATTACATGAAAATTTCAGACTCGGTTTGATTGAGTCTGAGTTGCATTCGTGAATGCGTGACGTTGAAATCGTGAAGACAAAATCGTGAATCCGATAAAGATGAAATCGTGAATTCATGAAGTTAAAATATTTTAAAATATTATTATGTTTAGAGGAGGAAGTTATAGGAGTTTCCCCACATAAATAATTATCATGTAGATAATATGTAAAGACACCAAGATTTTCATCACAGATATTCTTTTATTTTCGCAAACTTTATTTTGTTTTAAAAAATAAAGAGGACAACAAACAAAGAAACTATTTTTGACGTTAATTAAACCCTTCTTTTAATGGCATGTTGTTGTCATAGCTATTTAGAATATTCTTCTATTTTTTTCCATCAGAAGACATTTGATGATCTATTGCAATCTACATGCTCATGACTGGCGACCATTGTGATATTGACTTCCGCTAACGAGATTACAAGAACATATGTTGGTGATAAGGCGTAACTGACTATTAACATGCAAGTGTCCGTTATGCACTGTTGTCTTCTGTTGTTTATCATTTTTGTAACAATAAAACATTTTTCAGAGATGGTACTATATCAACATTGTCATATGTGTTAGTCATGAGCATGTAGATTGCAATAGATCATCAAATGTCTTCTGATGGAAAAAAATAGGAGATTATTCTAAATAGCTATGACAACAACATGCCATTAAAAGAAGGGTTTAATTAACGTCAAAAATATTTTCGTCACGAAATCACGACTTTAACTCGTGTACAGTCCATGTTTAATGAGGGTCCATCCGCTTGTTAAAGGGTTCTGAATTTTGACAGAGTGTTTGCAAAGAGATGAATTGTAAGCCGCAACTGTGTCATAACACAGCGCCAAATGAGAACCTAAAGTTGTGTGTTCATTTGAATTTATTTATACTCGCCACCGGTTGCCCATATGGGCGAGTCCTTTCGGCGACTGTTTGTTTGTGTGTTTGAGTTTATTTATACTTGCAACCGGTTGCTCATATGACCGAGTCCTTTCCGACGATTGTGTGTGTGTGTTTATTTGTGTTTATTTATACTCGCCACCAGTTACCAATATAGGTCGACGACTGAACTGTGTCTGTGCCTATTAAAGATTTCCGAGAAAGGTGTTTTCGAATATACTTGTTATCAAAAGTGAACAAGAACATTCGTCGCTCGACCATGAGTGAATGGTGTCCCAACTTTCGGATGCTTATGGCTCAAAACACTATATATTTCATAACGAAATGCTGGTTCATTCAAAGGAAATAATATATTAGTGTGTTGTTTAATTAAGCGTTTGGGTGATTACAGATGAATTTCCTGCGTATAAATACTACTAACAGCTAATCAATTTTGAAAACTATGTTGAGCTATTTTGCAGCATATTCGGTTGTTTGGACTAGACTTATAAACTGATAAACACGTTTACAAAGGGGATTCATTAAAAACATTAGTTTCGAATATATATTTCTACTGCCTATCTATTTCGATTTGTATTTGTATTTTTAATCAAAAATTGTTCAAAATTCAGAAATGCTGTTAAACTTTAAAGTTTAACATTTCTTCGGAAACGTACAGAAAACACTTACAGGAAAAACATGTTTTTCTTATTGAGTTTTATGTCGCACCAACATAATAATTATCGGTCATTTGTGATTTAAAATTTTCAGATGTGTTAACTTACGACAAATACAAATCGAAATAGATAGGCAGTAGAAATATATATTCGAAACTAATGTTTTTAATGAATCCCCTTTGTAAACATGTTTATCAGTTTATAAGTCTAGTCAAAACAACCGAATATGCTGCAAAATAGCTCAATATAAATAAACACAAATTAACACACACACACAATCGTCGGAAAGGACTCGGTCATATGAGCAACCGGTTGCAATTATAAATAAACTCAAACACACAAACAAACAGTCGCCGAAAGGACTCGCCCATATGGGCAACCGGTGGCGAGTATAAATAAATTCAAATGAACACACAACTTTAGGTTCTCATTTGGCGCTGTATTATGACACAGTTGCGGCTTACAATTCATCTCTTTGCAAACACTCTGTCAAAATTCAGAACCCTTTAACAAGCGGATGGATCCTCATTAAACATGGACTGTACACGAGTTAAAGTCGTGAATTCGTGACGTTGAAATCGTGAAGACGAAATCGCGAATCCGTTAAAGATTTATCGCAAATTCATGAAGTTGAAATATTTTATTCGTTAAGTTGAAACCGCTTATTCATGAAAGTGAAATCGTGGATTCGTTAAGTTTATATCGTGTATTTCGTATTTTGAAAACGTTTATTCACAGAGTTAAAACTGTGAATTCACAAGATGAAATCTGGAATTGATGAAGTTGAAATATCACAACAAATGTTTTGCAGTAACGACAACTTTTCATTTTTTCTTTTATGTTCGAATGTAACAATTAAGTGGTTCAACACAGTTCATCGTTTGATATAGCACAGATGAAACCGATATTAAAAAGGGTCGCTTAGGATATTAATTAGTATAACGACGTTTCTGTCTAGTGTAAACACGGGATTTTACGAGATTAATACAGGACACGTGTTTGACTTTTCAGGAAATTACATTAAAATGAGAGAATGTGACAAATATATGCCCCTGTAGTGAGTAAGTGCAATTATTTTTAGTTTCCTTTTTTCAGGCAGCTGAATTTCGGGATTATTCCGTGTTCGGAGAAAACCATCTGTTTTACAACATGTCCGACTGTGGAAATATAAAAGCGTTTGAAATCATCCAGAATATAATGAAGAGTTTATATTCAGGAAAGCAGAAAAAATACATGTAATGGTATAAAAGCGAATAATAAAGATGCTTTTTTTTCAATATAGATGTTGAAAAAATGGCTACGCGAAAATGTAAATATGATAATAGAACAGTTCAATGTTTTATGCCTTAACACATAATTTTGATTTTTTGTTCACGAATTTTAGGTTTTAATATAATTCTTTCATTTGTTTCAATACCTTATTTGCCATTCAAACATGCAGCAATATGTTGTTTCAAACATGCAATTTCCTCATATTGCCGCTCAATTAAATTGTTGTCAGGGGATTTCCTTTAGAAAATAATAATTGTCATTACGGAAACAACGTGTTTTCTTTTTTGTTGTTGTTGTTTTATTGTTCCTTTTCATTATTTCAATTAAATAATTATATTTTTTCTCCCGATTTTTATTTCTTCCATACAGAACTTTTAATCAAAGTGACTTCTCTTAAGGTCTAACAGCAAATGGTGGCACAGTGATGTGGCTAATAAGTGTCTATTGAAACAAATATAACACAATACATGTACCAACCATAAAACTGATCTGTTTATTTTATTATAGTTTTTCGGCTTAATTAGCTTTCAAAGATATAGACACGTAGACAATTAAACCTTTTTTAGTTCGTCCCCATTGATTTACGTCATCAGCTTAACTAGGTGTTTCTAGACTTTCTCCAAATGAATGCTTTTGCGTCACATAATTTTTCAAAGGTAGAAAAATGGCCCAACAGCTTCTCTATTATTTACACGAAAGGTAATACAAACAAACAGTAATCATTAAAATGTTACCTTCTGTCAAAGGTTTATGTAAAGGGCATTGAAATTTAAACATGACTTATATAAATAATTGTATATTATTAGTAATTTTTTATTTATTTATTTTTTATTTTTTTCGCATTTTTGAACTATTGACAAAAAGTATTACTAAGTACAATATTCCAATAAAATAAAACTGAAATTAATGATTTTCCGGACTTTTATATTTTTTCGGTTTTAATACTTTTATTCCTTACGTCTAGTTTTACATGCTTTATCTTTTACTTGCCCTAAGGTTTTCACTATTTTCATCTTTTGTATTCCATTCGTTCTAATCGATGTCTTTCAACAACATAACATATTTCACTTGTTCAATGCTATTAGAACATATCAAATGGTCTTCTCTCAATAATGGTACGTTTTCCTTTGATGTCGTCGGCATTTACTAACCAACACGTTCATTTTCTTTTGTTAACTAATTGTATAATCTCCTTCAATTCATAAAATTTGTCATCAAAACACCGAAGCAGCAATCAATTTGTGTGCGTTACCTTTGTAATGTATAGCGTAACTAAATGTTTATCTTAAACAATGTTGCAGTTACACAAACGCTAAGAGGAGGGAATTATCTGAGTTCCCCCACGTAAATAATTATCAAGACATGTAGATAATATATAAAGACACCAAGATTTTCATCACAGCTATTCTTTGATTTTCGCGAACTTATAATTAAAAATAATGAAGATAACAAACAAAGAAAAATATTCTTTGGCATTTATTAAACACATCTTTTAATGGCATGTAGTTGTCGCAGCTATTTATAATCATCTTCTATTTTTTCCACCAGAAGACAATTGATGCTCTATAGCAATCTACATGTGTACTTGCGCATGACTAAACAAATGACAATGTTAGTATAGAACTATCTGTAAACAAGATGTTTTATTGTTACAAAAATGATAATAAACAGAAGACAACCGTGCATAACCGACACTTACATGTTTATTGTTTATCTATTGCTTTGCCTTTCTTCATATTTACAGTTATAACCTTGCCCCTGTTTGAAAAATCATCTGAACAGTCCTTGCTCTCATTGTATGGCCAGTGTGATGTGTACACAACCTTTGATGTCCTACAAAATAATAATTGTCCTTCAATATTTCCTAAAACAAATGCACTTTTCTCACACGTATATTTTGAAATTGACAGCATCCTGGTATTTCGATTAAGGGGACTCTTATTTCATTATTAAAACCTTTTACTGCTGGGAATCTAATTATATTGTCCGCATTATGATATGATCAGATGGCATGTCATCATAAATCATATTCCCTAAAGCGGTAACAAAATTATTTACGTCTAACCTTGACTGACGTTTTGTAGTGCATTTCTGAGTGGTTAAGTGGATTATTTCACAAGAACTGAAGCATCCTCTCATGAGACCAATGAGGCGCTTATTTATCTGTATTTTATAACATGTTTTGGATCGACCGTACCCTAGTGGTTAAGGTCGTTGACTTCAAATTGCTTGCCTCTCACCGCTGTAGGTTCGCTGTGAGAAAGTTATCCAGCTAGCTTACTAAACGTCGCTGGTTCTACTCCGGTGTCCGTTTGCGTCAGAAATAATGCACAAAGGGGCACATAGGGTCTTCCTCCACCAGTAAAGCAGGAAAGTCATCATATGACCTATACTGTGTTGGTGCAACATAAAACCTAATAAGCAAAACGCATGTTTTCTCCTGTACGTATCCGAATAAAATGCCTATTTTGAATAGTTCGTGATTTTAAAAGTTCAGTCGTGAAAACTAGCGACCGACAAATACAAACGGTTACTCAGTAGTAATACATATTCGAAAAAAGTTCCATGAATCCCCTTTATAAACGCATTTAACAGTCTAAACAACGGTAGATGCTGCAAAATCGTTCAACTTTATCAGCTGTAGGTAAATAGTATTTACATGCAGGAAACGCATCTGTAATTACCCTAACGCGCAATCAGACAGCACACTCTAATAGATTGTACTTTTGAATAGACTAGCATTTATCTTCTGGAATATATGGTGTTTTGAGCCATAACAAGACAATTGTACTGATAAATTCGCACAAATCTTTCTGGAAAAAATCTATAAAAGGCGCAGACAAAAGTCAGTCGTCGGTATGACTCGCCCATATGGGCAACCGGTGGTCGTTTTGCACACATGTTTTAACGAAAATTAGGCAAAAGTGGCGGGCGCTCGTCAAACTGGACAGAAGTGATTGCACAAATGGCAATGAATTACACCGTATGCGTGTAATAAGTTGGAAAAGTACATATGTGGGCTCCAGTCTCACTAGGTGTTTCCAGTAAAACATTAAAATATAAAGAAAAATTCAGTCATAAACTTACCGACAAAAGCAATGGCCATATTTTATCCACCGCTTCTGCGACGAAATTTTTACCGCGGCTTCGATGGACCCACCGCTTCTGCGAAAGCTAACGCCAGTGTAATTATTATGATCTTGGTTAACAATTGTATAAATCATTTTACAATCTTTCGTTATAGTCTTATCGTGATTTTTTTTACAATTAAGAATTTAATAATCCCGTTCAAAATTGGTTATGCGTTATATTTTTTTAAAATAATGACAATTTTGTTCTTAGTTGTATTATTCTTTTATTTTCTCGGCAACCGGTGGCGAGTAAAACTAACTCAAATACAGACATACAGTCGTCGGCAACTTTGGGTACTTATTGAGCAATGTACTGTGACATAATTTTGACTTACAATTCGTCTCTTTGCTAGTATTCTGTCAAAATTCAGAACCATTTTCAGGGCGAAAGACAGTTTTTGTGCCTTAAATAGAGGATAGACTTTCATTAAACATAGACTACAGATAATCGTCAACGCTCTTTCCGTAGACCCGGACAGAATTTTTATTATTATAACAACTAGGGAAACATCAAGTAAATCTAAGTTTTTACAAAAAGTTGTAAGCCTAAACTCCATAAATAACATTTTTCTTTCAATCTTTCTTTCTTTAAATATATGAATAAAAAACAATATCATATGATATTATAGTGTAAATAACCACTAGTCGTAAACCTTATCTTTAAATATTTGCATTGATTAAAAAACTAAAATAACGAAATAACAAGATGGACCTATTTCTGTTTAAACTGCGTTTTATTTTAAAACGAATAGTTAATTTTGT